>NC_072785.1:26870729-27066575 GCF_022539595.1 Amphiprion ocellaris | reverse complement strand
GAAGGAACAGTTTTAAATACTGCAGTCCCACGATGACAAGAACAAAGTTTCTCAACAAAAACTAAATCTGCTGGTGGATTCCATGAAAGTCCTAATAAAGGATAATAAAGTGTGATACTAAAGGTTTGTGGCGCTAAAAATGTCAGAGTAAAGATATCAAGTTGAACATCTGGACGGAGGGTGATAAAAGTTGACCTTCTTTCATTTCTCTGGAGTCGACTCCATGGATTTTATGGATGGTGGTTAAAGACCTGCTCTTCTAGTCATCGTCCTTCTAGTCGCTCTAAAAAGTCAGTCCATCCTGGCCGATTTCAACACCTCTTCATGACAACTTGTTCTGCCTCCGACCTGGTGGAAACTCCAGAAACTCGGGAAAACCTGTGGAGACTCGAAGGACTCGTGGAGACTCGAAGAAACTCGTCGGGCGGGGGGAAGGTGTGGTGGGCGGTGGGGGGAGGTGGGGGAGTAGAGGGGGGAGGCCGCCACCCACCTCCCCGACCTACTCTCCGCCCTGACTCCACCCAGACTCCGCCCTTGGCTCCGCCCATGTGGTCACTTCAGGAACTTCGATGCCAAAGGGACGACGAATTTATTTCTTTTCATCTGATCTGTAGCTCAGTGAGTTAAGGATTTGCCTATGGAGCTGCAGGTCACTGGTTCAAGACCAGACACTTCTTAAATTTTCTCAAAAGTGTGACAAAGACAAAGAAAGAAAACTGCCACTGGCAGGTCTTGAACCTGCGACCCTCCGCTTGGTAGTCCTCTTCTTATCCTCCTGAGCTACTCGCTCAGATACTAATTCTTCTTTTTTTTGCGCATTTATCATCTATTTTTTGTCGTTTTCGAGTTTTTTTTTTTTACTTTCTCTTTTCTCGACCGTTTTTCTCAGGAGGTTGGACTTCAGCCTTTGTGCTGGAGGGTTGAACCCTCAGTTCCAAGACTTTCCAAAGCCTCCACACCTCCCGAGTCCTCAGGACCTGAGCTTTCACACAGTCTGAGGGCTGAAATTTTCTAAGTCCCACAGTAGATCTCTGTTAGTTTGAACCTTCACACAGTCTGAGGGCTGATATCTTCTCAGTTCCTGAGTACTTCTCTGTTAGTTTGAACCTTCAGACAGTCTGAGGACTGATATCTTCTAAGTTCCTGAGTAGATCTCTGTTAGTTTGAACCTTTCCACAGTCTGAGGACTGAAATCTTAAAAGTTCTTGAGTAGTTCTCTGTTAGTTTGAACCTTCAGACAGTCTGAGGACTGAAATTTTAAAAGTTTCTCAGTACTTCTCTGTTAGTTTGAACTTTATGGTTAACAGAAGCCTTAAAACTTGTGACCATGAGTCTTGATTTCACATTTAGACCATCCATCTGAGTTCTTCTCAGACCTTCACCTGTGGGTTTTTTAGAAATCCTCAACAAACTTTGATTCTCTTCACTGAACAGTAAAGTTTGTGGAGATCAGAAGGTAACATTAGTTTGATAAATGCCTTCAACTACTAGTAGACTTTATCTGGAAAGCAGTTTTCTCAAATGAGTTCTTAGTAAATCTGTCCATAATCAAACCAAGAACATAGAAAGAGGAAATGTTTGAAGAAACAACTTGATGTTTTCATTTCAGACTAGAAAACACTTTATCTGTTTTTGCTCTTTTGATCATTTTATTGTTTCTTCTGTTTAATTTGATCTTCTAAAGTTTAACTGGTGCCCTTTCAAAGGTTTTATCTTAAGTTTGATTCTTCTTAAATGTTTAGTTTTGCTGTTTTCTCACCTTTTATTCTGTTCTAATGTCTGATCTGATTTCGAAATGTTTTATCTTTTTAATGTTTAATTGTTGTTTTTTTCAAATGTTTTATCAGCTTGTTTGAAAAATTTCCTTTTCTTTCCCAATGTTTAATTTTTCGATTAAATCTGTAAGGTTTTTCTTTTTAAATGTTTTACTACCTTTTAATGTTTAATTTTCTTTTTTAATGCTTCATTGTATTTTCTGTTTAATTCCTATTTAAAGTTTTATTGTCTTTAAGATTTAATTTTCTAATTAAACATTTAATTTTTTAATTAAATGTTGTGACTTTTAAAGGTTTAATAGTCTAATTAAATGTTTTGTATTTTTCTAAATGTGTACTATTCTTCTTTAATTATATTTTTTAAATGTTTAATTATCTAAAATATTTCATCTTTAATGTTTAATATTTTTGTTTTAAAATTTTTGTTTAATTTCATAATTACATGCTTTGTATCTTCCATTTAATTATCAAATTAAATATTTTGTCTAATATAATTTAATTGTATTTAATGTTTAATTTTCTTTTTAAAAGCTTTATTATATTAAATGTTTTTTTTTCCTTTAATTGCTTCTTTTATTGTAGTTTATTTCTTTAATCTTTTTTTCTGTCAAGATTTTAACCCCAAACTTAAAAATGAAACAAACCCTTAAACCACAATGAAAATACTTCTGTTGTCATAATCATGAGTTAGTCAATTATTCAGTTTATCAATAAGCTTTATTTGTTTAGCACCTTTTACACAGATGACAAAACTAAACAAGCACAGAGAAAAAAAACTATGCTAAAACTATGATTAAAACTCAAAAACATTAAAAAAAAAAAAAAAGATTTAACATGGTAATAAAATATGTCGTGTCCAGGGGATGGAGGGAGTTTATTGAAGTCTTCTTGGGATCACATGGGAAATCATTTAAAATATAAACTTGATATTCAGTCTAAGGAAACTGCAGAGCGACAGAAGAACCAACAATATCTCCTGTTTTCTCCTTTAATGAGTCGACTCTTCTTGTGCTTTCAGACCAAAGAACTACAGATTATTCACAACCTGCTCAAACTCTTGGTACAGGACCTCACCACATGGGTCAAGAAGGTTTCTGTCTCATTTCTACTCTGAAGCTCACCTTCTCCTGCTCAAACTGCTGACAAATGTTTCTGCTGCTCTAAAGTCTGGTCTCTAGAACTTCCTAAAAACTCTCAAAGTCTCTTCTGCTGCAGGTTGCTTTGTAGAACTGTTCCAGAAAACCTCACTAAACCACATGGAGGAGCCTCAAGATAGTCGTCCAAATGAAACCATACAAAAACCAAACTAGCACAACCCAAACGCTAAAGTCTCCTGCAGCCTACCAGAGAACCTCTGAGAACAGAGAATCAGGACAGGAACTCTTACCTTCTGGACAACCAACGTTGCTTCACAAACAAGAATACAGAATGTGTCTGACCAGAAACCTCTGAAGACTCACTACAGCCAAGATAAAGACACAACTCAGCTGCACCAAATCCACTAATCACTGCACACATTAGCACCATGTGCTAACTGTGGCTGAAGAACCTCATTTACCAAGACAACTATCCAGTATAAAGCCCTAAAACACAGCAAGAAACACATTAAAGACGATTTTACTGCTGGAAGCTGCAAGCCAACGCCTAAAGAACAAACTGAAGCAATGGAGCCAAACCCGGTTCACTGGTGAAGAGAAGCAGAGGAAATGTTTGTCTGCAGCTAAACAAAGCAGGAAGACACTGAGCTGCTCAGGTGTTCCTGATAACACCAAGCAGCCACCTGGACAGCCAATAGGAACACAGCTTACTGGAAGTCCAGAGGGCTGGGTTAGTGAAGGAAGTTTAATTTAAAGTTGAAGCAGAAAGTTAACAAAGAAAGTTGAAAACCACCTTCTGATACCTGAAATCTCTGAGTTTTCACACAAAGAACACCTGAACATGTCAAACTGGTTCCATAGTAGAACCATCATTGTAAAAACGTCATAGTATGGTGTGTTGCTCAAAAAACATTAGGACCCTGGCTGTCAGGGGACAAACATGTAAGAAACATGAGAACAGAGAGAACCCAACCAGTAGGTCACAGTTTATCATCCCCCAGTCATCTCCTGAAGTCCATATGGTGAGAGACATCAGTATCTGGTTGTTCATTTACCAGAGGATGCTTATAATCATGCTGATGTGGTCTGTACTCTACAGTATTTTAGTGACTCAATAAATGCCTAAGTTGTTTTTTTTTAATGCTTTTCAGTTTTTAATAAACATTTAAGAGCCTATATGTAATCAATAAATGGCCTTTGCCTATCTTAAGAAAAATTCACTCAGAACTCTATGTTAACAGTACTAAATAAATCAATAAATACATGCATACACACAAAAATAGGTTAATACATTAACTGTAGTAAGATAAGATTTAGATTTTTAAAAAAAGTTGTTTATGTTTTTGCAGAATCCAGTATTGCTGACTGGTTGGTCGTTACATTTTATTAGTTTGATTTCACTGTTTAAAATGATGCCACCTCTTTTCAGACAGAACCTGTGATAATAAAACAATACAAAATTTTTAGTTCCGTGTTAATAAAGCACTTAAAGCTTTAAGTATGGCTAAATGCTTTTTTCAAAATTAAATATATCACTCCTTAGGTGGTAGTGGCCCCAAGTTCAGTAAAGTTGGAAAGATATTCACAGATTCGGACTTCCAGCATCAATAACTCATTAGATATAGGTTGTCAAAACATAAACGGTGCCTCTTTCCCATTGTTGCAAGGCAGACAATGTGCTACAAGCCCAGTTTTATCAAAAGTAGCTGTCTTTCAAGCTACAGGAATAACATTGGTGTCTATGGAGTGAACAGGGTCCGTCTGCAATTTGCAAAACCGCTGCAACAGTAAAGAGAGACAAATATTCAATAACTTCACTCTTATACATTGTAGTGTCACTAAAATCACTGCAGCCTTCAACTGGCTCCTGTTGACAAAGTGTTTTAACAGAAATGTAAATGCTGTAATGTGATTCTTTTAATGAACCATGTAACTTGAATGGATGTGATGCTGGTGTGACCACAGTGACACGTCTGATGTTGCTCACAGTGGTCCAAGGAACTACTCAGGGAGTTTGTGTGTTTGCTCACACTCAGGAAAAATTACAGGGAACATTGATTGCAAGCTTTGTCTATTTTCTCTAATCCCTACATCCCAGCTGGTTTTTGCTTCCGTACTAATAAACTGAGAAGGCAAAGCAAAAAAGGTGTAATCGCAGTGTTTGTGAGGCCTGTAGTTGTCAGTAACAGCTCAGTCTAACAGAGCAAAAGCACTCCATAAATACTGAGTTTAACATAACCGCAAAAGTCCAGTCAAGGTTATTTTTGTAGCATGTAAAAGTGTAGAGTCTACAGTGTAATTTATGATGTGAATTAAAAGGAGTAAATTACATATTATGATTAAAACTCTACAAAATTATACAGAATACTAATTTGCATGACTACATTAATAGTAAGGCTAAGATCCTGTGGAACACACATACATACGCTACCGTTCAAGAGTTTGAGGTCACTTAGAAATGTCTTTATTTTTTGAAAGAAAATCATTTATTTTCAATTTTCCAAGACATTAATCAGAAATACAGTGTAGACATTGTTAATATGGTAAATGACTATTCTAGCTGGAAACAGCTGATTTTTAATGGAATATCTCCATAGAGGTACAGAGGAACATTTCCAGCAACCATCACTCCTGTGTTCTAATGCTACATTGTGTTAGCTAATGGTGTTGAAAGGATAACTGATGATTAGAAAACCCTTGTGCAGTTATGTTAGCACATGGAGAAAAGTGTGAGTTTTCATGGAAAAAATGAAATTGTAAAAAAAAAAGTAAATTAAAAGAAAAGTGTAGACTATATATACTACAGTTCAAGAGTTTGGAGTCACTTAGAAATGTCCTCATTTTTGATAGGAAAACAGTTTTTTTTTCAAGATAACATTAAATTAATCAAAAATACAAACTTTTGAATGGTAGTGTAGGTGCATTTTTTTTGTGTGTGTGTGCAATTTTACATTTTCAACAGAACTGGATCTGGTTTAGAAAGTTTTAAAGAGCTGCTGAAAAGTAGTTCATTTAATCCTTGTGCATCCTTTTTATACTGTAAAAATGCAGCAAACAACTTTAAGTAGCAGAAGAAGAAAGGACAAGAAGAAAAACAACCAACTAATTTAGTTTAATGTCTACTTGAATGTTTAGTGCAAAAAAATAAGAAAGTTCTTATTTTACAATCCAACTCTGAATGCAAACGTGAAACTTCACTGCAAACAAAGAAAGAACCACCACCAAGCATACGGTGAGCAAGAAACACAAAATATTCTTTATTAAATATACAAAATTTGTGAAACAGAATTGCATCACGGATTGTAAACGTTCCAATCTCACATACTACCTTAAGCACATTCCACCAGCTACACAGTCCAGGACAAAATACAATCAGTAGAAACTTAAATAAGAAACCTTGTAAAATGGAAGACATGAACGAGGATGTTTATTTTTTGCACTCCGGAAAGTGCTGAGTCACATTTAAAAATGTCTCTACAGTCATCTACGCACTTGGTATTGCGATCGCACAGCAGAACTGAGATGACGAGATGGTTTTTAGATGCGTTTTGTATGCGTTGAGCTCACTGGCTAATCATCGTTGTGGTGTCAAAAGTAGGCCGAGTGCTGGAATCACAGAGCGATTAGAAAGTGCAGTACGGTGTAAAGTACATCTAACTATACCGAGATCAGACAGACGGGTACAGCAGAGTTTTCTTCTGACGATTAAGTAGTGCAAGAACATCCACAAATGCTGTTAAAAGTGGCATCATATCAGAATACTTTATGGTGTATCGATCTGCTCCATAGATTAAGTTTCAAGGCTTTGTGTTTTTTTTTTTTTTTGTTTTTATTGCATTTTTTTTGTCAGTTTTTTTTTTTTGGCATTTCACAGGAAATCACTGTAACTACTCAGGTTCTATTGGTATGCATACAATTTATTATTGTGCAGTGGCCTAAACAATATCATAACAAAGCTTTAGAAGAATTTTAAAAAAAAAAAACAAATAAAGGGAAAAACTTTCAGTGAACAGATGGCTTTTCTACTTTTTTTTCAAAACCTGCCCCGAGCCCCGACAAGTAAAATGAAGTGCGAGATTCTCGATGAACGGAACAAAAATAAGGCAGCGTTTGGCATTTCAATACGGCATATATGCTGTAAAATGCGGTATATATTCCTTTGTAACACCTGAAAGCAGTGGAAGCGATATGCGTGCTCGTGTAGAAGCGAGATGTGACACTGAAAGGAGGGAAGTCGAGTACCAGCATGTCGCAGGCATCTTCTCAACGATAACGCACATGTGGGAAGGCAAGAAGCATGAGATCAGAGAAGCTGCGATGGCTGATCTTGATACTGACTGGATACTGAGTGATACTGTCTTCACCTGATAACACCGTGACCCATACGACAATCGAGTTAGCTTATGTGGCTGAGCATCATGGGTAAAGTTTCAAGACATGCCCCGTCGAATGGAAAGAAAGGAAAGAGGAAGGAACGAGCGAAAGATTAAACAGCACTTGTAATGCGTCGAAAAAGTAAAAACCATTCACTTGCTGGCTAAGAACACTTTTGAACATTCGGAAGCTACGATCGGTTCCCAGTGTTGTGCACGTGACCAAGCTGAACTCTCACACAGCTCATTTTGGTTTGTAGGTTCGAAAACTAGTCAGAGCACTCGGTATTTATCATCAGGGAACATCTGTAGGGCGTCAATCCAAAATAGAACACGTATATCATGAGAAAAAGTGACAGAAGCACACCAGTGGATTTGCACATTTGTATTTGCTTGATATGAATTTTCCAAAATGTACTCAAAGATTTTACTTTAAATTCTAGTTTGTGGATCACCTCAGTCAAGCCTTTAAATCCTTTGCAGGAAACATTTTGTTGCCTTTGTTATGATATTAGTAATGTGTCACTATTGTATAATACAGTGGACTTCATTTTGAGGGCATTCTGACTCACCAGATGTACACTTTTGGGTATAATTCTGCCATTTCTGCTGCGCTTTTACACATTTTTCTGCTCCTATTCTGCTAGCACGCCACAGTTTTCAAAATCCCCTTTACTGCAGGTAAAAACCTCAGAGCAGCAACCAACATGCTGAAAATGACAAGTTTTGAAGACGATTTGGATCGTCAAATAACGCACGAGTGCTTGGGTTTTTCAGCGAATTAGCAGTTTCAGTCATTATTTTGCAGGGGCACCATCACTGCATCCTGGGCTTAGCTTCGCCCAAGACAACTGGGATTGATCAGTGTTTTTAAATCCTCCTCACTACATGAAAAACCTCCAAGCACCAACCTACATGCTTAAAATGGTAAGTTTTAACACTTGCACGTGATTTTTATAACTTGCTTGTAAACTCATTTTTTTTTCGTATTTTAATCATGTCTTAACTGTGTAATTTCATAACTGTGTTTTGTATTTGCTGCTGCCTATCTTGGCCAGGACTCCCTTGAAAAAGAGGTTCTTAATCTCAACGGGATCTCTCCTGGTTAAATAAAGAAAAAAAAAATTAAAAAATTAGGTGAAAAGCGCAGTACATCCTGGACAGGTTTTCAGTCTATGATTAATCTGTTAATCATAAAGTAACGAACTGACATAAAAAAAGGCAACAAAATGGTCACTGTGGAAGATTTTTGTCTTCAGCAGAACCTATGGTTGCCTTGAAAGAGGAAAATCAATCTAAAACCTATTGATATGCTGTAAAAACGACCAAAAATTGATCTGACAGTTTTAGTTCATGGACTACAACATGCATAATCACCTGAGTGGCTCCTCAGACTATCAGCTTTCCTCAACACTTTTGCGGAAGTGTTGTTGGATACACGGAATTCTGGACCGAAACCCTACAGTTTTCTCTCTTTTGTGATACGGTGACAGAAGTGACAGGTGAGGTGAAAAGGAGGAATCAATGTTTCTGCAACCAGGATCCCAAAAAATGGAAGCATCCGGGCCGTGAAGCCGCCACCTGGCTTTGTGAACCTGAAAACAACCTGAGGACGCGCTACATTCAAAACCCCCTTGGACTGAACCTTTTTTTAATTTTTTCTCAACATGTTTCAGTACAGTAAAGCATGCCGGCCGGAAAAAACGTTGCCTCGACATCTCTCAGTGCCTAAATATTTGTATCAAAAAGGACAGCATAGCAGTGAAAAGACTAAAGAGCTGTTGTGGAGGTTAAGAGTGAACAGATGCGGACTGAACTGCAAACCCTTGGAACCCCCCGACGTCGTCACTTGAACTTGGAGCGGACTTGCAAGAGGGTGGGCTTCTGCTCCATGATGCGCACCAGCAGCGTGTCAATGTAGTCCTCCAGATCTTTGACCTGCGGCTTCAGCCTCCTCAGCTCCACCTCACGCTTGGCCAACAACAGTTTCTGACGCTCAAACTCGGCCTTCTGCCTCTCCAGCTCGGCCTCGCGCTGCACCAGCAGGGCCACCAGTTCGCTGTGGGTCAGGTGGTAGTACGAACCCGCTCCTTCTGTCAGGGACTGAAGGGAAACAAACAAACAAAAGCAAAAATATATAAAAGAAACAACAACTGGTGCAGCCTGATATCCTTTTAATGCATTTAAATTTGATGCAAAAGACAGTAAATTCACATGAACTGGACAGAAGCGCAGTGAATACTCTGTAAGGCTGCGGCTAATTATTAGTTTCATAATCAACTAAAGTCGTGTAGTCAACAAATAAATCTCATTACTTTTTAATTACGACAAGCAATTCCAGAATCATTTGCCTGAAATCAAACCCAACTGAAATATACTAACATAAATTAAGAGCAATACATTATGAAGATATGCTTTCTAAAGATCATAAAAATACAACTAGCTGCTGTTCATATCAGCTATTATTAGTTATTAAATTTGACTTTTTAATTACCTTTTTACTTATTCCCTCATTGCTGTGATGAGGTGAGATGACAGAAGACATGAGAAAAGATGAGATGACAGACAATGAAAGATGAGATCACATGAGATGAGATCAGAGAAGATGAGATGAGAGAAGATGAGATGAGAAAAGATGGGAGAAAATGAGATGAGAGAAGATGAAACGAAGAGAAGATTGGATGAGATGAGATGAGATGAGAGAAGATTAGATGAGAGAAGATGAGAAAGGATAAGAGAAAATGAGATGAGAGAAGACTGGATGGGATAAGATGAGATGAGGGGAGAGAAGATGAGATGAGAAGATGAGATGAAAGATGAGATAAAATGAGAAAGGATAAGAGAATATGAGATGAGAAGATGAGATGAAAGAAGATGAGAGAAGACAAGATGAGAGAAGATGAGATGAGAGAAGGCGAGATGAGAGAAGATGAGATGAGAGAAGACGAGATGAGAGAAGATGAGATGAGAGAATCTGAAAGAAGGTAAGATGATAGATGATGAAAGAAGATGAGATGACGAGATGAAAAAAGATGAGAGAAGAGAAGATGGGGTGAGAGAAGATGAGAAAGGATGACAGAAGATGAGATGAGACTATTAATTCCTGGCACAAGATTTTCCTTCGGGATTAATACAGTTTTATCTAAACTCACAAGTAAAGTTTGCATCATTATTGCGTGCTTTTAGTAAATAGCACATCTGAGTTACAATAAATGGACAGCAATGAGGGAATAAGTAAAAAGCTAATTAAAAAGCAAATTCTAACTACTTATACCAGCTAATATAAGCAGCAACCAATTGTATGTTTCTGATCTTGTTTAAAAAAACATACCTTCATAATGTGTTACTTTATGTTAATAGATTTGAGTCAGGTTTGATTTCAGGAAGATGATTCTGGAATTAATGAAGGAGATTTTGTTGATGATTTATCATCGATAAACTCAGGAGTAAAGTTGCCATCATTGTTGCCATCAGAAATCAAAACGCAGCAACTGTGGGAAGCTAAACTAAGTAAGTGCATATCTTTTGCAAAATCTAATACAAACCTTAACACAACTCATGACCGCTGACCCATAAAATACACATTTATCCTGTTGTTTGCCTCTGTATGGCAGCACTGCAGTGTTACTCTTGAGTGGAAACCAGTTTCTAGGAGCTCTGCCAGTATTTGTAGTACTACACAGTACTATTAAAACATACCTTCTTCCTCTCTGTCTCGTGCTCGCTGATCTGGCTGCTCCTCCCAGGATTGATGGTGGATTTGAGCTTCTCCAGGCCGGTGGCCAGCACTGACCGCTTCTCCTCAGCCGGCATGGCAGTGGTCAGGGGCTTCACTAGGTGGGGGCTGGACGACAACAACAGGTGCACACAGTACACACAGTCAGGTATTACACTTCATACAACACCTGTCCAGCTGTTAGAGTCATACAGAGGAGTTTAAAGTAATAAAAGGTGAAAAGCCTGGTTGCCAAACTGGAGGTCCCTCAGTTTTTGGACATTTGAGGCTATAAAATAGTCAATCATATTCCAGGGAAGTACATTTTGGTCAATTCTGTCTAGGTTTCATATGAAATTAATAAAGTTTTTCTATTTAAAAAGTAGCACAAAAAAGTAGGGTCAGTCAAACAAAGCTGGTGGCTGTAGGTGACACTAAGAGCTTATTGTAGTTAATGTGGAATACATATATTTTAATATATGGAATAAAATATTCAAAAGATTTTAGGTATTTGATTTGTGACTTAGATAGGGTTTTGACCATATTTAATGGTCCCTGAACCTGCTCAGTTTCAGGAACCAGGTGACACTAGATGTCTCTGCACCTGTAACTGGAGTATTTGGATCATGAGATCAAAACTAAGCAAAAAAGGCTGTGAGATGTGGCTGAAAGCTCTGAAAAACACAAGTTAGATGACCGTAAATTCTAAATATTTTGTCACAGACTTATGGTCCCAAGGTTAAGATGGAACTGTTTAAATACACTGTAATATATTACTGTAAAAACACAGCCAAATTCAAACAATAGTTGCTTTTTTGGAGCCAAAGACAAGAATAACTGTAAACAGCAGGTTACTGTATCAACTGATGGTATGAACTGAACAAAAAGATCTAGTTTGTTTGCACAATTTTAGAATTAGATTCAAACTATTTACAATATTTAGAAATTATTTAGGCAGCTAAGAATATTATTGCAGTGTATTAACTTTACACTAATGCCCTGAGAAAGGCCATTTTTAATTTTTTTTTTCTTTTTCAAACATTATTTTTCATTTGTTTCTAAAATGTGTTTTTAAACTACAGTTTTACCTCACATAGCTGCCTTTGAAAGGGCATGAAAATGTAACTCGCCTTATCCTTTATCCCTTGTTGTTTTAGGTGTTTTGGTGCTATCTGCATTTTAAAATGTTAGACAGAGTTCAATTCTGGATAATAAAGACTAAAAACACGTGTTTATTATTTATATATGCCTGCAATTCACAGTTTTTACATTTTAAAATGATGTCATTTACAGGCAGCTACAGTTTATGTTAATTACAGTGGCAGCATTTACCTATATTTTTATAAATATACAGCATTTTACTGGAAAGTGTAGTTGCAATACTAAACAGTAAATCTTATTTTCTACTGCAGACTACTGAAATCAACTGTATAGTAATCAAAACACTTTAAAAATAAATACAGTGATAAAAGTAAAAAAGTGGCAGCTGTAGTCTCCAGTGTTGAACTGTAATTTTTGCAGTAAACTACGAAGTAACCTGCAGAAAAAAATAGCTGCAGTGTAATTTTACTGACAATCAGAGACTATTAGCATTCAAATGCTATTATTAAAACAAATTAAAATAAACCCTGAGTATCTCTTACAAATAACCACCAAACTACAAGCGTTTTTTGCTGTTATTATTTATTCATTTAGAGTTGAGATCCACATTTTTAAAAAAGGATTAAAACTGATTAAAATTAAGAAAGCAAATGTTTCTGCAACAGCAGATTAAAAGCACATTTTGCTATACAAAATTGTTTGAATATTTCTAAAATATCTGCATTTTTCTGGTGAAAAACTGCATTATTTCCTTCAGGCCTAAACATTCCTGAAATGAAGGAGTTGAAAAAGCTACAATTGAACTTTTATTCTGAAAATCACAAACAACACAACTGTAGTTTGTAAACAAACAAACATCTAAAAAAAATTGTTTTTCACACAGATGGGCTGAATGGTGCCACTGTTTATCTGTTTAATCAAATTAGCTATTCAGTTAGCTAATAACTGAAGTTTCATCTGAGACGAAGGCTCGACATTAAAACAGGAAAGAGAATTTCCTGTGTCAGTGACCTACATTTACAAGGAAATCTCATAAGACTCACTGCAGTCGCACGTATCTGTGTTTTAGGTTCACAGTAAGAAACTGTCCTGTGGACCTCCAGGACAACACCAGACATGAAACATGTCTTCCCTTTAAGACCAGAGGAGGTTATGCAGGTGTAAGAACCCTCATTAGAAGAAACACTGGTGAAAATTGAAGTGATCTTAACCCCCCCCAAGAGACTGAATTGCATGCATTGGTGCGATCAAACATGTTTAAAATGTGTTATTACCCCGAGGTGAAAAGGAAATGCCCTCAGTAACAAAACAACACCTTTTCTGTCCCGTAGAAAAACCACATTTCTGGCTGAGATATCTGGCAAACAGTTATGTGAGAGAGGGGGGAGGTGTGTATGTGTGTGTGTTTGTCAGGTGGGAGGGGGTGTGTGTGGTAGGAATCTGGGGCAAAATAATAACTGCTAATTGGCCGGAGGTTTAGTTTCCCACAGCCAGGACAACGACAAGACACCTGCACCAGACTCCTGTTAGCGCCGGCTAGCATGGTGTGTTTTCACAGAAACCCCCCAAGAACAGAAGCAGGCGGAAGCTGGAGCGGCAGGAGGAAGACCGAAGAGGCGACAGGGTAGAAACATTTCTGCGCTTCCCTTTTTCCAACCTTTTTCCTCACCAAGGCGACCTCACCTGTGCTGCCGATTGGCTGCCTGCTGCTCGGCCTCCTGCGGCATTGGCTCGGCGGCTTGCGGCGGCTGCGACCTCGCGGAAGCAAAGGGAGGGAGGACAGAGAGCGCTACGGGGGAGCTTTGAGGAGTTAGAGAGGGGGCAGAGGAGGTCAGAGAGGGGAGGTCGGAGGAGGAGGGTTCTTGTAGCTCACCTGGATCACTACCGAAAGACGTCAGGAGTTCGTTGAAGGCAGGTGCGAGCGATCCTTCGGAGTGGGAGCGATGTAGTGTAGCGTTTAGCGCCTGAGGGCATTTTGCATCAGCTAAGACGCCATGCTGGTTTGTTGCAACTCCTTCGCCCACGTGGGTCTCAGTTTGGCTGTTTTCTCCACTACATGCTGCATCTGTGGAATCTAAAGGGCCTGCAGCGACACCGCTAGCTGTTCTGATCACGCTCAACTCGCCACAGAGCGTCGAGTTCGCGGAGTGAAGCGTCTCACTGGGTTCTACGGAGGCCGGTCGAGACTCGCAGGTTTGGTAACCCTGAGAGTCGGTGCTGACGTACAGGCTTTGGAGGAAGCTGCTGGAGCTCTGGTCAGAAATCAGAGTGCCGTCTTGGCCAGAAGTGTTCAGGATTTGACTGATGCTGAGGAAATCGTTGGAAAGTGGTGAATCCTGCTGCTTCTTGACACCAGGGGAGGAGGTTGTGATGTGTAATGATGGCGGCGGTGTGGAGGAAAGTTCATCGTTTAGGCTTTTTTCTCTACTTTCATCAGAATTTGGTTGTGTTTCGGGGAGTTTCAGCGAGAGATCGGGGTGCAAAATGCTTGAAATGTTGAGTGTCTGAATATCTGCAGCTTCAGTTCTTGTCTCATCAGGGGGCAGATGTGAAATCTCCGTGGATCGTGGTGCGAAAGTTCTCTCCAAACCGCTCAGATCTGCAGTTTTCTGAGCATCATCAACTAAAGTCAGATCATTTGACCTGTCAGCGACGTCGTCCTCACACTCTGAGGGCCTTTCATTTTTCCTCACAGCTGACTCAGAGAATTTCTCAAAGCCCAGGATGTTGCTTTCAGCTTCCTCAGAGGAAGAGGATGCAGAGAATTTGTCAGAATGAGACGAGAGACATGAGAGGAAATCTTCTTCCACCGAGCTGCCGAGACCCGAGGAGCTGGGATCCGGAGAGCTGCTGTTTGGTTGTACGGACGGCTGAGTTTGATGCGTGTTAGTGAAATCATTAGTAGAGTCTTGTTTAGTTTCAGTGCAAGCTAAAGAGTTAGTGGAAGTATCTAAAGTCGTCTCAAAGCTTCTGTGTTCTGGGATTGTTTCGAGGAATTGTGGGAAAGCGTCAAGGTGATGTGCGGTCTTCATCTGGCTGGTGGATTTATGGGCTTCAGAGAAATCCCTCGTCCAGTCCTGGTGATGTAGCACCCCGTTCACATTGGTGTTTTGATCTGTTCTGGGCAGAAATGCTCCTTTATTATTGCAGCGTTCCAGCCGATGGTCACTGGCTCTGTTTTGCTGTGTTTTGCAGTCTGTGGTGAGATCCTCAGGAGACTGCAGCCTGCCAGCTGCAAACGCTTCAAAGGACTCGTCCCACTCTGAATTCACTTCCACAGACATAAAAGGGTTGGAGGACTTCTTGACTAGAGGCTTCTTGGCCTCCGTGGGAGCTGGAGGAAGGGGTCGCTCCCAAACTTTGGCCATCGCTCGGCTGTTTGAGTCAGCGATTGAGTCCTCTGCGGGGAAGAGTCGAGCTATGGGGGGCCGGGAACTGGAAAGAAAGGGCAGAGGAGGCAGCGGAGGGTTTAGCTGCTGAGTGGTTAGCATGTCCTCATAGAAAGGGTTGTGCTGCAGGAGAGAGAAGAAAGGGTTGCAGGGGGAGATGGGAGGCGGAGAGGTCTGTGAGGGGCAGAAGGGGTTAGTGTGGTGCAGAGAGGAGGCAGCTTCTACTGGGGAACCCGAGGGGAGGTGAGTGGGTGGAGGTGGAGGTGGGTGGGGGTCAGTGCTGGGCTCTAGTGTAGGTGACACCACCGGGCTGTGAAAGGAAGGACACAGTCCTGACGATTAGGATTGTTCACACAGATTATCAAAGCCTGCAGAAGGTTTTTCAGTCTTAAATCACAACTCAAACATACAGAATCCCATCCATCATCTATACACCCCTCAATCCTCATTAGAGGGCTGGAGTCTGTCCCAGCTGACTTAGGGTGAAGGTAGGGGACCTGTAGAAAACCCACGCATGCACAGGGAGAACATGCTAACTCCATGCAGAAAGATCCCAGGAAGGCCGGGACGTGAAACGGGGACCTTCTAGCTGCAAGGCGAAAGTGCTAACCACCAAGCCACTGTGCAGAAACATACAGAATGCTTCTATAAAATCTTTTTAAAAATTTCTTCAAATGCTATTTTCTTTGACCCTGGGCGGATATGTTGGTTAACATAGCTGAATAATATTCTTATTAATGCTCTTTCATTGTCCCTTAACACCCAAAAAGTTGCAGTTACTGAATTTTTGGCCACTTGTGCATTTTAAATAATAAAAATCCCCTAAGAAAACAGCTACAAAGACTAACATTACTGTGAAAATAACTGCAAATATCTGTAAAATAATTATATTTAAGCTAATTTAAATGTGGTAATTTTATAGAAACATATTGTAAAATTAGAATTTGTAAAAATATGTGAATTATTCACAGTTTTGGTCTTTTTTTTTTGCTTTTTTTCTGTAATTTTACTAGATATTACCTGTAATAACAGTCTTTTAATAAAACATAAATAAAGGCATTTTAACAAAGTTTTGTGTTGGAGTTTGCATTTTTACACATTTTGACACCTAGATTTTCTTTTTAAATTGCAAATACACTACCGTTCAAAAGTTTGGGGTCACCCAAGCAATTTCATGCTTTCCATGAAAACTCACACTTTTATCCATGTACTAACATAATTGCACAAGGGTTTTCTAATCATCAATTATCCTTTCAACACCATCAGCAAACACAATGTAGCATTGGAACACAGGAGTGATGGTTGCTGGAAATGTTCCTCTGTACCTCTATGGAGATATTCCATTAAAAATCAGCTGTTTCCAGCTAGAATAGTCATTTACCACATTAACAACGTCTAGACTGGATTTAAGATTAATTCAATGTTATCTTCATTGAAAAAAACTGCTCTTCTTTCATAAATAAGGACATTTCTAAGTGACACCAAACTTTTGAATGGTAGTTTATGTATCAGTTCCACACATCAATTATTAACCCTATTATTTTATCACAATATCTCTATAATAGTTCCTGAAATATTGTTGTTTAAACATAGCGTCAAATTTAAATGCACGAACAAACATGCTGAAAGTATGTTAATTTTGAAATGTTTTTATCTTAGTAAATATTTCATACATCAAGCTGAAATTTCAGAATTATCCTTATTAATATCCTCATTTTATGCTATGAAAATTTCAAGCAAATCCAATATAGGTGAGCAGAAATTTTCCCCAAAAAATCTGATGATTTGAGGTGACAAAACTCTATTTTACACCTCCACACAGATAAACAAACTTAAGTTTTGAAAAATCTACACGCCATTTGCATGAGGATTAGACGCCCAAACATAGAGGAATTAATTTTTTATCAGTGTAAACAAGGCCTTGAACTGACTGAAAAAAACAACATGGAACGTCCTCACACTCGTCATCCTGTGCATCTAAAACTTCGTGCGTCTCCTGTGTTTTTTCGTTGGCCCACGGTGTAATATTTTAGGAGAAAAGTTGATGCAGCTGGTTGGAGTGATTACTTAGTGCTACTGCTGCCAACTTGGCACGTTTCCCTCCGGCATCTAAGAGCATGTGGGGGTGTGTAGGCTGTGGAAACGTACAGTTACAGCGCTGGCACAAAGGCATTGTGTGTACTATGGTGGAGAACAGCTGACCTCACTTCAATCAGCAGCTGCTTATCGGGCCAATATTTTGTTTACGCTCCGTGGATGAAAATATAATGACCCTGACTTCTATTTTTTTCAGCCATGATTCAGTAAACTGCTTCAAAAATAAAAATTAAAACTTGTTTCAGGGATTTTTTTCGGAGACGTGAATTTAAGATGAATTCACTGCGGGGAGCAGTACAGGAGAAAGTAAAGTGCAGCAGGTGACACCTCCAAAGTAAATTACCCACTTAACCGTGTGCTCATGTCAGAAGTGGAAATAAAATTAGACGGAGCTTTCTTCTCTCTCTCACACACAAACACACACATCACAAACACTGACAAACACACAACCTGGAAGAGAACAGCTCGACGTTACAGCCGAAGCGTATTACAACATGCACCAGGCTTCAGGTTTGATGGAGCTGATCTCACACCAGCGGCTCCCCTCCTCCATCTGCATTGCAGATACCTGCTGTAACCAGAGACTGAGACCAGGAGGGACCAGGGCAGAGCTGGAGGCAACTTCTGGATGAGATGCTGGCAGACAGGAGCAAAACAACTAGCTGAAATTTAACCCTTTGTCAACGGGTAAGTTTTCAGCTGCTCTGATTTCAGTTTTATAGGAGAATTCTGGTATTACGCAATGCAAATACTACCCTCTAAAGCAGGGGTGTCAAACATGCAGCACGTGGGCCAAAACCGTCCCACCAGAGGGTCCAATCCGGCCCGCAGGACGACTTTGTAAAGTGTAAAAATTACAGAGAAGACATTAACTGCAAATTGCAAATTTGTAAAACTAAAAATCTGAAATCATTTCTAGACCACGACAAGTTGTTTTGCTTATAAAGTAAAATACCAGATTGCTCATTGTTCTTTTGTCATTTTGTGTCTAGTTTTTGTAATATTTTGTCCTGTTTTTGTTGTCGAAGTTTTGTCATTTGTCTCATGTTTTTGTCGTTTTGTGTTTCCTTTTTGTCTCGCTTGTGTTTTTTGTCTTTTTTTGTCACTTTGTGTTTTGGTTTATTCATTGTTTTTTGTATTGTTGGAGCCATTTTGTGGGGTTTTTTTTGTCTCGCTTGTGTTGTTTGTCTACTTTTTTGTCGTTTTGTTTCTCGCTTTTGTAATTTTTGGTCTCATTTATGTAATTTGTGTAGTTTTTTTGTCTCGTTCTTGTCATTTGTCCATTTTTTTTGTCACTGTAACTTTTTTGTTAAATTTTTTGTCTCTTTTTTTTGTTTTGTTTCATGTCATTTGTCTCATTTTTTTGTTGTTTTGCATCTTAATGTTGTAATATTTTGTCTTGTTTTTGTTGTGGCCTTTTTTAGAAAATTGTTTGTCAGACTATTGTCATTTTGATCATACAGTAAAATCTATATCATTCAGTTCCAGATACCTGTGACTAAATGTTTGTTGTAGATAAACTGTGATCTGTAAGTTGTAAATGATAAACTGAGGCGTAATGTTGTTGAAATTGAACTTATTTTTCTTCAGAAATTTTAGGTTGTTCAAAAATGCTTTGTAAGAAGGCTGTTCATTAAATGTGAACATTTTCAGAATGTGCTTTTCTACACTAAAACAAAGGAAAAATTAGGAGTTGTGGTTATTTATGGGTTGTAATGCTCTGATTTTACTAGTCAGGCCCACTTGAGGTCAATCTGGCCAGTATGTGGCCTCTGAACTAAAATGGGTTTGACTCCCCTGCTCTAAAGGAATAGCTAGATTATTATCAGCATATATATTAAAACATCAACAGCGCTATCATGTATGGTTGCTAATTATCTGAAGCTACAGCCAGGAGGTGATTAGCTTTGTGCAAACAGCTAGCTTGGCTCTGCTCTGAATTCTAAAATATACCTCCCAACTTGTGTTATATGTACACAAACAGACACGTAAGAAGGAAATTTCTAGTTTTAGGGGTGATTAGGAGGTTGCCAGGTTTGGTAGCACGTTCGTGCCTGGGCCAAAAACCTGGATATATCTGGCAACCTGCGCTGTCGCTGGAGTTACAGCACAGAAAGGGTGAGTGTATAAACGGATATTGGTTAAAAATAAGACAAAGAAAAGAACAGCATGTGGCTCGCTCTACAAATAACAAACGATCCTATTTATATTTCTGATGCAAATACAGTATTTTAAACAGGGATTTTGCCTCAAAGTAACGCTACACCTCTATTTTTAGGGAGCTTGTCTGATATTTTCTCCTTCAGGTGAGATCCAAAAGTGTTCCTATGAATCTATGAGTGAAAATAAAGTTGCATTCTGCTCAAATTCTGCAGTCAGTAAGGCTGGATAATGTACTGTTTCAGCATCAGAATTGCAAACTGAGCATGTGCAACAGTTATGTTGCAGGAAGTGCAATGTGCAGTAGGGAAAAAAAAAATAAATGCATCATGCTACAACTTTTTTTGCTGCTTCATACAAAAAGAAAATACACAGTTCTTATTTTCTAAGGCTAGTCCACAAGAAAATCTGTCTGTTAGAACTTAGTTTATTCTGATTTAAGGGTTCTAAGGGAGTTTTTTTTTCTTTACTGTTTTCACAAGACATGGAGTTTGTTGACAGGCAAGATCCACATGTTCACAGCAAAATGAGTCGTGTGGAAATATTTCAGCTACAGAAACGATTTGCTGACAGTGTTTTGTGATTGTTGCCGCCACACAAGGCAACACAACTAATTTGTTTGACTATTTAAATCAGCACCGCAAAGCCAAATCTGACATCCATCCAAAGCTAGACTATTCTGTGTGCCCTTGCCAGTATTACACAATATGAGAAAGGCTTCAGATGTCTATTTCAGCTTTTTTTTAAAATATTTTTTTATTTTCTATACAGATTCACTCCCCTGAAACCTCCACAATCATTCTAGAATGATTATTTATTTCTCAATAAAGTTAATAAAATCATCTGGATAGCAGAAAAATTATATTTGCATTTATTTTTCAAATTATTTCTCTTTTAAAAATAGAAAATCTGCATAAATTTCACTGTTATACAGACATGTTTGTGTTAAAAGTAGATAATATGGACAAAGTAAAATTGCAATGATTTTTGTAGTATTCTGTCTACAGTGATTTACACTAAAATTAAATGGATGAAAAAGATAAACTCTAAACTAAATATCACAATTTGCATTTTTTTCCAAATTATTTCACTTTCAAAACTAGAAAATCTGCATCATTTTTGATGATTATAGCGACATTTTTGTGTTAAAGGTAGGTATCATGGACAAAGCCAAATCTGAATCATTCTTGTCGCAACTTTGTTTACACTGATTGTCTTAATATCAACTAAACATTCAAATCATTGGGTGGACAAACTCTAAACTAAATATCACAATTTGCAGTATTCCTCCAAATTATTTCACTTTCAAAACAACAAAATCTGCATTGTTTTTGACGATTAAAGCAACATTTTTGCGATAAAAGTAGATAGCAAAGTAAAATTGCAATAATTCGTGTATTTTGTCTTCATTGATGTGTCTTAATATTAAGTAAAAATTCAAATTAAATGGCTAGAAAAGATAAACTCTAAACTAAATACCATAATTTGCAGTTTTTTTTCCAAACTATTTCACTTTCAAAAATAGAAAATCTGCAAAATTTTCACTGATTATAACAAAGACAAATTGCGATAATTTTTGTAGTATTTTGTCTACATTGATGTGTCCAAAGCAAACGGGTAGAAAAGATAAACTCTAAACTAAACATCACAATTTGTCTTTTGTTTCCAGTACCATGCAGCCATAACCTGCACTTCAAAAACATTCTTTCACGCCGTTATTTGTGCCAAAACAAAACAAAAGTATGCGGGTCGGATGCAATTAGATGCCTCAGTGTGTGACTGATGATGCGAGGAATCCAAACACACAAACTCTCAGCAGGCTCCTGCTCCTGTCTGACCTTCTCCATTCAAATTGGATTCAAACGATGTGTGATTAGTCTCCTCACCTGAGTTTGCTGTGTGAGTCTTTTGATCCGAACCATCCCTTGTGTTTCTCCTCGGCGGCTGCGGGGGCCTGTTCAGACTCATCCTTGGGCTGAGCTTTCCCGGCGGACTCGTTCCTGCCGTGGGAGAACAAGTTCCTCCTCTGCTTTTTCCCCTGAACCTCCGGCTCCGACGAAGCCGACGAGGACGAGGCGGCTTCGGCCGGAGCCGCTTCCCCGGCGTCTTCTTCGACCACCATCGGCCCGCTTTTCTCCAGCGCCGCCGCTATGGCAGCTTTCTCCTCTTCGCCGGGTTTGTCGAAGGACCAGCGGCGGCCGTCTCCCGCCGGGCCTCCAGGGAGGTCCGAGGAGGCCCGAGGGTTGAGGTTCTGCAGAGACATGGACAGAGGCAAAGACTTCTGCAACAGTCCCAAGCCTAAAGAACCCGAGGGTTTTCCTGAGCCTGGGTCCAGCGGCTGGACGTCGTAAGCATGGCTTCCGTTAACGCAAACAGTGGGCTGAGGCACTGCGATGGTGATCTCACCGGCCTCATCACCGAACTCACATTTGAGAGACGACGACTTGGGCGACGTGTTGGCTGTGTGCTCTGCAAAAACAAGAGGCAGGAACAGAAAATGAAAAAACTGAAAAAAAACTAACTACACTAAATTAAATTTGCAGGCAGTTGAATCAGGTGATAAAAGCCGGTAATGGCTTCGACTGACAATGTTGTGACTGATGGGTGTCTCCTGCAGACACGGGTGTAGGAATGAATGGAAATGGAGTAATTTAGCTCTCTCTGATTGCTGAATCTGTTCTAGAATAATGAGAAGTGTTGCTCGGTGCTTCACTCTTTAATCCTGTTCTGCAGTCAGGTGATTTAACAGTGCAGATGGCTCTCAGGGGAGCAAATGTCTCCATAAAGTCTGTACGAATGTCAGGATATGGAAAATGAGCCCACAGTGAGTAAAAATGGAACAGGAGCATAAATTAACGCCTCACCTTGAACTCTAGGAGGTGGCATTTTGCATGATTTCACTTTTCTTACATTATGTAAACTAATGATTGATTACTAAATCAAGAAAACATCGGTAGATGAACTATTTTTGACAGTAATTTCACGGTTAAAGAGACTGCAGGTTTGTCCCACAAGAGGGAAACCTGAACCTGTGAGTTTCCACTGTGAAGACAAAGATAGCAGACAGCTGTGAAACTGAGAACAAGTGCAGGTGTTTGAGTCATTCTCATGAGGCAAAGATCGACTATCGGCCTGGCTGATTATCGTAGCTGATATTTGGCATTTTTCTGCTTATCAGTATCGGTATTTTTATTAACTGATTTCTGATAAATTAAATAAGCTACTTAAGGTGTGATGCAGCCTCCTCTCTCTGTCTGTCGTCACTCTGTGGTCTTAGAAATGTCAGAAACTGCAAAAACTGAACAAGAAACACAAGCCAGGAAATTAGCTCCTCTCACAGTGGCTAAAGTTATGCGAACAGCTAGCAGCTAAGTCAGCAGGCTGATTAACCTGAAACAGAGTCATTTGAGAATGTCCAAATTTAATTGAAATTACATATTCAGTTACAGTTACCCTTATTAATGAAGAAACTGAGTTATGAACGACAGCTTCTCTGCTGTCAGATGCTGTTAAAAAAATAGATTTTATCAGCTCCAAATATCGGTTTTCAGCCTTTCTTGAGCACCAATAATTGGTATCGACCCCATAAAACCCATATCAATCCCTGACTCTCACCTGGGCTGTTGTCTGCAGTCAGGTTGCTGCTGTTACTGGGGGAGTTGGAGAGGTCAGAGACCACCACACTGATACCAGCTGTGGGACTGAGGCTTCCTCCTCTGGATGAAGACTCGCTGCTCTCCGAGCCTAAAGACGTGCTGGAGCGAGTGTCGGATGATTTCCTCAACTTCCCCCTCAGGAAGAAGGTCCTCATCTTGCTCCGCCGGGCCTCTCCGCCCTCGTCATCCTCGTAATCCTCCTCGCCGCCTCCGTCGCTCGGCAGTCTTTGGCGCATCCGGTACAGAGACCCGTATCCTCCGGGCAGGATGGCCGACGAGGAGTCCTCATCGCTGGACCTCCTCTTGCCCCTCATTCGCTCCTTTAGCTTGCTGAAGGTGGAGGCTCCCTTGTCCTTCATGACCAGGTCGTACATGCTGGCCGTCAGGTTGTTTCTGGTGAACTGGACGGTGACCTGGATGTCCCCTCGTTCCTTCTCCTTCTTCCCCGTCTTAGAGTTGAGTCTGTACCACCTGCAACCCACAAAAGTCCATTTACACAAGAGTAACAGACACACAGAGCATCATTTAGTGGTGAATGACTGATCATTTAATCATTAATTTTATCAGGTGCAATAGTCTCACCATCAATATCATGATGATCAAAGGCAATGCTTTTGTGCCATGCATCTGTTTACTTTCAACTTACTTTCTAGTATATGTCTGTTTGTTGTTATTTAGTTTACATTTTGCACTTTTTTCTATATTTAAGACACTATTCCTTGGTATCCACTTAGACACTTAACACATTAAGACACTTTGCGTTTTGGACTTTGCATTCTTGTTTTTGATTTCTATCTAATTACTAACCTCTCTGTAATTGTGTCTATTTCACTAAGCTTTGTTTATTGTACTCTGGCAAAACAATGTCCTTCAGGATGAATAAAGCTGAACATATCTTATCATAAGTTTGTGACAATTATGAAAAATGATTCATTTAAGTCGTTTATTGAGCAAAAAAGCTGAACAATTGCAAATTTCAGCTTCTCAAAAGTGAAAATGTGCAGCTTTTCTCTGTTTTATATCATTATAAATTAAATCTATAGATTCTGTTGCTCAAACACGTCAAGCACTTTTAAGTTGCAAGTTTAGTCTCTGTGATGCACATTTCTC
This sequence comes from Amphiprion ocellaris, assembly GCF_022539595.1. NCBI lineage: Eukaryota > Metazoa > Chordata > Actinopteri > Pomacentridae > Amphiprion > Amphiprion ocellaris. Next base: position 27,042,102 of record NC_072785.1, on the reverse strand, counting down.
CTAATTTTCTGGCATTTTATAGCATTTTAAGTTATTATCAACTTAATCAAATAGAGCAACAGCTTGATTGCTAACTAAAAAAACATTACTTGAGCATCATAGAAAGTTATTTCTACTCAGTCTGTACCCAAAAGCACAGAATTATAATAAAAATGAATAAATATTGGTGAACCATAGCTTTCTAAATGCCAAAAACTGTCAAACCTGCCACTAAAAAGAATAACATATATTAAAAGATAAACAAAAAATATGATTAAGTTTGGTGATTTTTATGTAAAATCCTGTTTGTTGTAAATGATGCAGAATTTTGAAGATATTGCTGAAAAAAACTTAAGTTGTAGCAGCCTTAATGTCCCACACGTGTCCAATACTTTTCTATAGATAATGAACAAAAAATTCCATCAAAGATTACCAAATACATGAGAAAATATCTCATTCTTTGATCAAAAAAGTCTAAAGAAATAAAACCATTTAACTAGAGGTTGACTAAAATTTCCAAGTTGCATTTTGTCAAAAAACATCCAATCACTGCTCTCTTACAAGTGCTAATAAAACTAAATAAATTAAAGTCTTGTCACTTTTAGATCAATTTAACAACTATGGTGCAACGTTTTCCCCTCAACTATAAAAAAAAAAAGCATCTCAAATGCAATCCGACACATGACTCTGACTGCCTACTTTCAAGTTCTGGAAGTCTGAAAGAATAACGTGAATTCTCAAATCCAGAGCAAAACTGTGAATTTGCAGCTTTTCTCTGCTTGATATCGTTACTAATTTGAGTCTGTTGGTTCCGAGTGTTGCTCAAACAAATCAAGCACATTTCAAACCAGTGGGAATTTTCAAGGCTCATGACTTTGACATTAAATGAACAATTATAGTCCAACACTTCATCCTCAATTTTAACAAAAAGAAGAATTTTAAATGTACTTTTCCTAATTGTGGCTGAGGTTTCTGAAGCCTAAAGGCAAAATCTGAATTCTCAGCGCAAAAATGAGAATTTGCATCTTTATTTTCTCTGCTTTATATGATTATAAATTTGAGTATGTGCGTTCTGACTGTTGCTCAAACAAACCAAGCACATTTTTAATGAACCGCTTTTCAAATCTCATCACTTTTAGATCAGTTAAACAACTACAAAGCAGTGCTTTGGGCCCAATTATTACCAAAAAAGTATCTTAAATGCACGCTGATTCATGCCTGTGCAAAATGTGAACTCTCAGAACCGGAATTTAAATGATTTTTCTTTTTTAAAGGACATAACATAAACCTATTGGACTGTTAAATTATAAATTAGAGTTTTATGTTTATATGTTTAGCAACACTGAGGACTTCAATTACAGAGAGAATTGACAGTAATAGTAAAATAATGTAATAATATATAATAGTAATAGTGAACATGGAAAAATATTAGCATTTAGTTCCACTTTGCAACTCTATTATAACACAAAAAACTGACATAAACTGTTTAAATGTAATATTGGTTTAATAGTAACTTTGAAAAACACAGTATGAGCTATAATAATGTACACATTTTTAGTTATTTCAGTTACAAACAACACTATTTGTAAGGTTTAATAATTTCGTAATAAATCATAAATTTGTGCAGCAACAAGTGTGCTCATGCAGTAATGTGAATGACTGTATTGTTGTGATGAATGGGGCTAATCTGTCCTCACACTGGGGTGACAGTGTGCTTCAGTGTCCTACTATAAGACCTCACAGCTGCGTGTGGCCAGACGTCCCACAATGCCTTGGGGAGGCCCCTTGTTTTTACCACTAGACCCCGGTAAGCAAGAACAATGCCGGAAAACAATGCTCATGTCTGATTTATCTGCAAGTGCCCCACATGCATGTGGCAGAAAGGAAATCTGACGGGCAAAGAGGTGTGGTTCTTAGAAACCCACCACACCGTGACTCATGGGAAAGTCTCATCTGGGAGAATTTTTTTTTTTTTTTTAAAAAGAAGATATGAGTGAGAAAAATTCCCCTGCTTGATATGTGTTTCTGCTGCCAATGAAAGATCCTAAGTGCAATGAGGAAGACAAAAAAATAGGCTTGAAACCAATATACGCTTTTAGATTTTTCACTTCCTGAGCTGCTGGGTTATTTTCACCTCACACCTCGACCACAACGCATGGTTCACATGTTACACGTAGCTGCCCAAAGTTCATATGAACACAGTGCAAGTTTCACATGACTGTAAGTAAAATATCCAACTACATGTATAAGAATGAGCTGCCTCCATTTGCAGTAAAAGCCATATTTGTTCCATAAATCCTCTAGACGACCTAAACGACCACAATTACACCACAGTAACTGTCACTAAATGTGCAAAACCACGCACAAATTGTTCGTGAAAATTAAAACAAAGAAGCAAAATGAACTGTATTTAGCTAAATTAAGTGAAATTACATGTAATTACATTGTGTGGTTGTGAAACTCAGCCTTACTGCAGAAGTATAAATAAAAACAGGATGCTACAAACACTGAAGGAAAACCCAGATGCTTTTTCATCAACGACTACAGTGTCGTTTTGTGTCGAGTCAACTAGAAAACCTAAATGTCACGCTCTGGAAACAAGAACGGAGGTTTAAACATCAAAGCCGAGACATGAAAGCTCCCTACATGAAAGAAAACAAAGACTAGAGCAAATGCACTTATGCATATATGATCTGAGGAGAGGAACCCCACACTTGAGCTATCTGAGAAACCAGACGGCTTTTTATTTCCCCCCCTACGAGATCTCTTCCTTTTTCTTTATAAACCTACAGTATGACGAGGCAGAAACACCACAGGGCAGGAAAGCAACACAGGCCAAGGTGCAAATGCTTGTTAAATAAAGGTTGTAGCTCATATGTTGCTTGGATTCAGAGGTCAAATTGTGTTGTGTTGTCTTTTAAAAAACTGATGCAGGAAATTAATATTGGGTATTGCCGCTACCAGTATTTTTTTTTTAAACAAAATATTACAAGTTTTGCATGTATCCTCCATGGTTTTGGGGTTATAAAAGCTTGCAAGAACAACATTTAGACAATCACAGGGAATAAAGAACCTAACAAAAAAACATGCTCATGTGCATGTTATGTTAATATCAGTTAGCATGCTAGCATCCTTTTTGTAATGTTTCCCAGGATAGTATAGTAGGGCATGGTGAAACTATTAACTTGATATCAAGCTAGACAGATGTTTTTAAACCAATATTCCATATATTATAATATTGTGAAAGTATTCAAATTCCACATCAAATAATCAAACTGATGCTTAAAGTATGAGTTGTACATTAGGATCAGCTATAAAAATTTAGCAAATTTAGAATAATAACATGCAAATATTATATTCTACATGACCGTTACATGATTTTGTAAAAATCTATTACATAAGTTTGGAATGCTTAGCATATTAGGAAAACATTATAAGCTAACGTTGCAAATTTAGCATTTATCTAATGCTTAAAATTAGCATGATTTGTCATACTGCTTCTTTTTTCATTTTGAAGGCAGAAATGTTGACTGATAACATGATAAGAATATAAAATTAGAATGATGAAGATTTTGTTGAAATTTACAATTAAATTACAGCCAAGGCTAAACATTAGCATGTTAAGTACATGGTGAGCATCAAATGATTAGTCAATTAGCTCACATTACATGCTAATGTAATGTTCCAAATCAGCAATTGTTAGCATACGTACATGCTAACATTATGGTGTTACTATGCTACAAAGTTCTTTTTATTTTGAAAAATAGAAATTTATAACAACAGCATAATAAAATCATGTTACTAAAGCATGATTTTGTTAAAATTTCTAACTAGATTACAGCCAAGGCTAAACATTACCATGTTAAGTACATAGTGAGCATCAAACGCTTAGCCTATAAGCTCAACATTACATGCTAATGTTCTAAATCAGCAATTGTTAGCATACACGCATGCTAACATTATGATGTTACTATGCTGCAATGTTCTTTATGTTTTTTACAACGAAACTTTATAACAACAGCATAAAAATATCATGTTATTACAGTATTATATTGTTAAAATTTCTAACTAAATTACTGCCAAGGTGAAATATTAGCATATGAAGCACAGAGTCAGCATCAAATGCTTAGCGTATTAGCTCAATGTTACATGCTAAGGTTCCAGATCAGCAACTGTTACTCATGTTACTACAGTACGATTTTGTTCAAATTTACTACTGAACCAAGGCCTAACATTGAGATATTTAAAAGAACACACTAAGTATCTAACTAAACATGTAAACATTACATGCTTCAGTATCAAATTAGCATTTGTTAGCAAACATACATACTAATGTTATGATGTCGGCATGCAACACATCAAAGCATCAAACATTTAGCTTATTAGCTAAACATTACATTGTAACGATCCAAATTAGCACAACACACATGCTAATATTATGATGTTGCCATGCTATGCCATGTTAGCCTTAATCTAAAACTGCAAGTTGATAGGTGTGTTATAAACCTAGAAAAACTGAAGCACTCTATAAAATTGAAGAGACATTTGGGATATATTGTACCAGTAGCTACTGAGAGAAATATAAAAATTATAAGGTATTTTTGCTGCAGTCTGTACCAAACAATGATGTTTGGAGAAGATGATTTATAGGCCAGGGCATCACTGTATAACCATAACAGTTAATTTATAATGATATTTTGCTTTTATTTTACCCTTATCAATAAATTGCATTGTAGGATTTGAATATTGCAATTGTTCATATTGCGATTTCGATAACATTTAGACTAATTGTTCAGCCCTAGCTGCCAGTGTGAATAAAATATCTAACCAACTTTAATATGTGTAAATGAAAAAACATGAAATAAAACACTAAAACAATCTTTTTAACGGTGGCCTGAGAGAAAAGTTTAATTTACCGGTGACTAGAGAACAGGACAGGCTGCCTGATAAAATAAAACAGCCTTCCAATCACATAAACCCAGACATTTTTCCAGGTCCCGTTAGGTTTAAACTATCAAGCTGTTTGATTACAGAGGAACAGAGACAGGAAAGTTCCCTGCTCCAGCAAAAACACTGGAGTAATTGCAGGCTGCAGAGGAGAAGTCCTATAATTCACTGTGCAGCCTCTTATGCAATCATCGCCATCCTGCCGCTGACCTCAAGTCCGGCCCTGAAAACACGGTGACACCCAAGACGAACGAAAACGATTACCAAACAAACTCCTTCCAGTACAACTCTGAGAGCCAGCAAGCAGGTGGACCTTGAAGAGAGGAATGTTTTTAATGGCTGCACAGGGACAACAAACATCTCACACAAACAGGCAACAATAGAAATGACAGCGTGCTGTTTTCACTAACTAATTCAGATACCTATGCCATGCATTAAAAGACACATAGGAAGGAGTGACACTCCCCTGAGGCAGGAGCATACAGTATACAAGCTGTGGTATTATGTCTTTGGATTTGCATAAAAATCAACTTGACATAGGGTGAATTATTCTAATCCAGATTTGGTATTAACATCGGAGCATTTAATTAAATCAAATCCTGTTAGCGGATTATCAAGCTACATGTAAACAGAGTAAATTCCTCAGCTCCAAGCCTGTCTTTTTTCTTCTATTTCTTGTTTGGAGGCATCCAAACAACACAGATTTTCTTTCTGCCGCCACTAACATTGTAAAGCAGCGCTGCTACCTCAAGTGCCTGCTAGGTATGGACTCGAGTTTCACAGCGATGCTCCAACAATAGTATCAGTCCTCCTCCTGACACGTCAGCCAACTCCCTGTAGCCGAGGTGGGGTTCACATTCCAAACACAGAGCAGGGAGGAGGCCTACAAGCAAAAATCCTTACTACTGCCATCATCACACCACTGACCACGCAGGGACTGAACTCACTATTCATTAATTCATTATTTGAGAAGATCAAGGAGAAAAAAATAGCTGTATATAAGCCCAAGTTATAACATTTTGACCTGTTTTATTAATTTTTACAGATTACACAAAATTATTCTTACAAAAGTAAAAAAAAAAAAAAAAAAAAATTAGAATGATAATATGATAAGACTCCATTGCTACAATACAATTTCGGTAAAACATATGACACAGCTTAACTACTGCGTGTGTCTAATTATATGTTATTTAACAAACATCAAATGTTTAGCTTATTAGCTATAAGCTGATGTTCCAAAATAGCATTTAGCAAATAGCTAACTAGTTTTCTTATTGTGGAAAAACAGAAACTTGTTAACATGATACTCTTATATTATTGCAATATGTTTTTGTTCAAATTTACAACTTAATTACTAAAAAGTCCTAATATTAGCATGTTAGTAAGCACATAGTGATCATCAAATGTTTAGCCTTTTTGCTAAACTTTATAAGCTAATGTTCCAAATGAGAATTTAGCTAATGTTTAAAATAACCACTGTTTTACAAAACTGGTTTCTTCTAATGTTCAACATAACCACTGATTAGCTACACTGGTTTCTTACTTTGGAAAAACAGGAGTTTAGACTGCTAACATAATAATATTCTAACATTATTATTATTATTTTGTCAAAATGTATAATGTAATTACTGTAAATTCCTAACAGTAGTGTGTTAACAGGCACACAGTAAGCAAATTTTACCCTATTAGCTAAACACTATAAGCTAATGTTCCAAAATGAGCATCCAGCTAATGTTTGCTAAACTGTTTTGTAAAATAGAAATGTCATTCGATAACATTTTAGGATTATATTAGTACAATATAAATTTGGTAAAAGTGAAAGTTTAATTACTGCCAAGGCCTAATATTAGCCTGTTAGTAAGTACACAGTGAGCAACACACATTTAGCCCATTAACTTATTATTACAACTTTAAACATTAGCATGTACATGTTTTCTTATTTTGGAAAATTAAAACCTAAAGTGCTAACATGGCAATATATTACACTACTATTATTAATATTTTGTTACTTTAGCAGATCTCTACATAGTGACCATCAGATATTTAGCTTATTGGCTAAATACGACATCCCAGTGTTTAACATTTACATTTGTTAGCATACACACATGCTGTTGTTATGATGTTGCTTTGACAAACAAAAATTCTGAATGATAGCATGATAAAATGACATCAGTACAATACAATTTTGTTAAAAACTACATCTTACTTACCCCTAAAACTATTTGAAATCATTTTTGAGAAGCTCAAGGAGAAAAAACTTGCAAAATTATGATTTATTTGCATTTCTGTTGTCAGATTTTGGCATTCTAACTGAAGCTGACTGGATTTATGACGCAGCTGTGCATACAAAAATACCGAGACAGAAAAAAAGGCTTCTGCTGACTAAAAATATTTACAAAAGCTATTCTTATAATACCCAAACCATCTTCTGCTTTTGAAAGAAGATGCAAAGAACTTAAAGTCCTATCTCTGCACATGCACCTGTGCTCGTGGGTCATGTGACGCATGACTAAGTCTGACAATAACAAATGTGAACGTAAGTAAACAGACAAAAGGCCTAAATACAGAAACTGCAACACAGACAAAAGCAGCAGCCCACATTTGGGAGCCCACGTACTCTTGCAGAGCACAGCTTGTTACCGAAGAGGACCCAGTTTCCCAAAAGCATCATCCCACACACAAACTGAACAGTTCAGCAAGGCCAGGCTGATCCGGTGAAGCTTTTTTTGGTTTAGAAGCATCCGATGCACCACAGCCAAACGTCCTGCCTGTTTATTGGAATTTGTGGGAGTCTGCGCTCATTTTTATTGCCATAAACAATCCCATTCCAGAGCTGCAGAGCATAACTGCATATCTGCTTCCCCATCTTGCCAAAACAGGAAATCACAACACTCCACCCATCCCAGCGTGACACCATCACCTCATCTCCCCCTCGGCCTGATCCAGCGAGGAGCAAGCTTTCTCCTCCTCTAGCTGCCGTCTTATTGCAAGCTTCTGCTCAAAAAGTATACGTCAATCCCCAGAAACCACCCTGCCAGGCAGAACAGAGCTGAAAGTACTCCACAAGTAGGCTATCGGTCTATTTTATCCTGCATGTCTTCAGTCTCTGTGGGTTTTCGAGAGCCTCGGTGGTATCAGGGCCAGACAGAAGAGTGAAATGAAACCAGTGCCAAGGGCGCAGGAGCTGTGTGAATATAGCAGCACACTTTATTCAGCAAATATGCTGGTATTTAAGCTTATATCACTATATCAGACTCAGAGTCTCCAGGGGTTGAGAGAGCTTCATGCACTGAAACTTCAGAAAACAAAAGCACCTGAAGTTTATCACCGCTTTTAAACATTTATCATTTAAGAACAGGCCTAACAGCTAGCTAGCAGTTCAGGAGGCTGTGCTCATGCTACATTTTCAGGAGATATAATGTGTTCTGCATTTGTTATGTTAGCTTAGCATGCTAGTATGCTAACACACAAGGTGCAGCTGAGGCTAATGGGAATCTCCAGTGTTTTGCAGGAATTGCATTGCAAGCATTAGACAAAATATACTGAATATACATTAGCAAATAACACACCAGACAAGATTTCATAATTTTTTAACCAGTTTAAGTATATTTTTTAAGAATAAAGTGAAATTTCTCTGTTTCCCGCCTCTAAAACTTGAATATTTACTGGTTTCTTCACTCCTCTGTGACAGTAAACACAAAGATACATGAATATTTTTGAGGTTGTAGACAAAAACAACACATGTAAGAACATTTAATTGCCATTTTTCACCATTTTCTGATGAAACAGACAATTAACCAATGGACAAAATAGTCGAAAGACTAGTCACCAAAAGGAAGTAGTCATTAGTTGCAGCCCTACTTATCTTTTATTTCATTTTATTAATTTCACGCATCCATGCAGGCTGACATTGTGTTTAAGTCACCAGTTTCTGTTCTAGGAAGGCTTGTTGCCATTTTTCTGTTGTTATTTTTCATTATTGTAGATACACAGGTAGTTTTCTATGAGGGCTGAACAATTCATCAAAATATTCTCAAAATTGCAATATGGCCGAGTTCAATATTCCAAGAGCAAGACCTGCAATTTTTTTGATAAAAGGTAAAATGTATGAGAGAAAAATGTAGAAAACCTACACATCATATTCTCTACACAAAATATATGACAATAAATTCCTGAGGTTTATTCCAGTCACTGATTATTTCCATCACAATAAGTGTGGAAATGTCCACATAATTTAAAACAAAATGCGCTTTGCTTTCAGTTACAAGACTTTTGTACTTTGAATTTTAATCTTAATTATTTTTACTAGATTATGTGCCAATATTTGACTTTTGGTGAATTTTTGAATGTAGAATTAAGTTATTTTTGTTAAATATCACAATTTTGAGCTAAATTTGATCCCTGTTCCCCACATGATTTTTGAGGGCCATCTGATCTGACTATTTTCTCTGTTTATTGGAAAATGCACATTTTACATTTATACTTACACTCTTTCTACTTAAATTTAAATGTTTAGTACATATTTTTCTATTTGTGTTTATAATTTTAGGGCATATTATTCTATTTATGTTTATATTTTAGGGCATCTTTTTCTACTTTCTACTTATGCTTATCTACACATTTTGTAGTGTGTATATTTCTAAGACTTTGAACAGGAGTATTTTTTCAAGTGAAAAAGAAATTTAAAAACTACTTTTCCCACTAAAATTGTCAAAAAATTGTGATAAAACAGCAATAACTGTCAAAACAATCACTCTATCATTGTTTATATTTGTATCTATGCTTTACATTGACACCTCAATTCACAATCCAGCATAGAAAGCTCTGTTTGGTGAACTAAAATTCAACAGAAAAGCCGTCAACAATTGCTATCTGAAGCCGGAGCTGCAGTATATTAAACAGTGGACCATGATTAGCCAAGACTTCCTCAACAATGACAGCAGACTTTCTCACTGACATGCAGAAAGAAGCGAATGATGCTGCTTGGTTTGAGTAACCGAGTGGACGTTTCCCATAACAGCCTTTTCAAGGCCAGCAGACCCTCCAGGAGCATTGTGGGTAACGGTGGTAATGTGGCCTAGATTCCTGCCTCATCAGCAGAAGCAGAAGAAGACAAGGCCGCGAGGCCGAGACCACATTCCACATCTGGATGCGATGAGCTCGAAGCTCACCACCAACTTCCCTCGTCAGACTTTCTCACAGCCGAGCATTGTGTTTTAAAACCGCAAATAAGGGATCAGAGATAAATAAACGACACATACGGCAGCTCTTATGCAGAAAAGGCCAGTTATGAAACCAGTTAATCAAATTTTTATTAGCTTTAAAAAGGTGTGGATCAAGTCTAAAACACACATGAAGACGTGCTGATGCCATGTAAGACAACAGAGTGACAAATACAAGCTAAGACAAACTGCAGAGTAAGAATATGTAGCTAAAAAAGGTTTAAAAGCATTAAAAAACAATGAGATTACGGTGCACAAACGCAGGTGAACAAGGCAACTTTCTTTCGTTCGCTTCAAGAGGTTGCAACAAATAATACAGAGTAATCAGCTTCCAAATGGACTGAGGTGCTGTTACATAAGCAAGGCCATCTCATGAGAAGTTCAAGGACAATTTCTGCATTAATTCCTGCTAACTTTGTGTGTCTAAATAAGTAGAGAAACTGCCAAGGTCAAGTGTTCCGCCTGTTGGACATTAACGTACAACAAGCAGTGCTGAATAAGTGAGATTCCTGCAGGAAGGCAGAGCAAATATTTAATGAATGAATCATAGCAAATAAGATTAAATGAGACAAAAGTCAGGACTGGAATGCATGTGGAGCTATTTGAAAGCTTAAGTACATCTCTGCCCAAATAAGATAATACAAAACACTTATTTTCTGTGTTGATATTGACTTGAGAGGGCAAACAACCAAGCTAGCATTTAAAATTATTATGTATTAGACTCACAACAGAGCCAGTGATATTATTTTACCCCCTGAAAGTCCCAGTTTCACATTAGGATTTATTAGTCTCATGAAAAACCTAAAGGATTGGAAGCTCGTATGTGATGCAGATGATTTTTACGGTTCAATACCTATGTTGTTAGTGTGATTTAAAGTCATTTACATTAATTAAAGGTCTTTTACTGTTGCTCTTTTTCAACAAAGACAACAAGGACGCTTATTTCTCACTAAGTTTCAACATATATGAAGCTAAGAAATTGTGGAGACGATTATAAATTCTAATTTTGTAATTGTCTGTACTGATTAATTATTTCACAATTCTGATTTATTATCTCACAAGATGAGTCCAAAACTCCCAATATTTACATTTTACAGGAAAATAAAAGCCCACATAAGCTTGATTTACAGGCTTACATGTGGGTTGTTAATGTTTTGTCATGTTTGAAACTTAGAAATAAGGAGTTTGTTTAATTTTGTGAATAAAAGATAACATTATAAAATAAGCAATGAAGGCAATGTTTACAGAAAAGTAACAAGTATTTAACTGTCATTCTTGATTAATCATTTCAACAGTTCCCAGACTCCTCTGCAAAAAAATCAACCAAAATCCAGCGAATTTCGCTGGATTTCGGTAGATTTTTTTGTGAATGTTCTTAAGAAACATTTTTAACATTTCTTTTTTCCACCAAAAAATTTTCAAAGATTTCCCAGAAATGTTAACAATGTGGACAACAGAAGTTTCACTGTGAAAATATTTTTTTTTTCCACATTTTCAAACTTTAAAACGAGTCAACTGTGACCCGCAGGACGTCACGAGGGTTAAGAGGCTTTGGGAATAAATTAAGAATAAAAAACAGGATATTTTAGGTTACAAGTAGTTTGCAGGCACACACTTGCTACTTTTACATGCAGTTAAATGTGCTCCGTGAACAAAAAGAGCAAAAACAACACAGTTTATGCTCCTGTGTCACAGTGACCTAGTTTCACAAACAAAGCTACCTCTCAATAAAGCCAGATGGACCAACGAGAGATTTGTGATGCAACAATTCAGCCTCTACATGACTCGGGAACACAACCGCGAGTTAAATACGGCCTGCTGCTGCTGTATATCCTGCTTCCTATATGATGCTTAATCTGATGCATCTCCACAGAGGACATTTTCAAAAAGCCAAGCTGCCTATATGTCATCCAGGATGGCTTGTCAGGTCAGTCTGTTACGTAACCTAGAATGGAATGTCCATTAGAGTGTATTCCCTCTCTCTCCAGGCTGCAGCTTCTGAGAGTCTGCTGGCTCTTAGCAGAGGATTTTTCTGGATGTACATCACACACACACACACACACACACACACACACACACACACACACACACACACACACACACACACACACACACACACACACACACACACACACACACACACACACACACACACACACACACACACACACATAGTGTTTCTGCTTCACTCAGCAGATGGAGGTTCAGTTCTCAGGCCTGAAACAACATCACAGGTTTGCTTCCTACCTAAACAAAACACGACGAGGGATGAGAAAAATAACAAAACGAATATATCAAATCTACAGCCAGACCCGTACAGTAAAAACTCCCGTATCTGCAGCAAGAAAACTGCTGAAATTTAAAATCATTCTCTAGGGAAGAAACGTGCACGACACATTTGATATTCAGCAATAAAAGCGAAGTTAATTCCATGTTATCTACATGGGCTGCCTGCTGTGGAGGCTGATCTGGAGGTGTTGTTGTAGCTTCCTCCTCGCAAACCAGGCTGGGGAATTCACCAAACGCCCACCTTTCCAGTAATCTGCCCTACACCAGCATGCAAACACATCACTTTAAGGTCAGCTGTGCCTTGTTCAATGATAAAATTGTTGAATACGATAAGATATAATTGGACGTGTTTATGGTTGTGTTAATTCCCTTAATGCTAATTTGTGAAGCTAAACTGTGCCCTAGAAAATTCATGAATAACAGTCAGCGATAGTATTTTTGGATATAAGACAACCCAGACAACTAATTTGGTCCAAAAGCTGTTTTTTTTTTCAATCTAAAGGAATATAAAAAAACACATAAGCAACAAATCCTATTTAAATGATTAACCAATTATCAAAATTGTTCGCAATCCATGAATTTCAGGATTATGCAGATGGCTCAGGTCTTAGCTATGAAGCACAATCAAGAGAGTCCTAAGTTAAGTCCAAGTGCTAAACTGTATTTCCAGTAATTTATTATTTGTCTGATCATTTAGGGGTCATTGGAGTTTTTTTGTTTCCTTTTTTAACTCTATTCTCGACATATGGAGTTTGTTGACATACAGACTCCACATGTGCACAGCAAAACTAGTGAAGAACAGGAGAAAAACACTGAAAAGTAAGATTTGGTTTTTGTTTTAAGATTTTGGTTTTAAAAACAAATGCAGCATCAGTTCTGTGGAAATATTTCAGCTACAGAAAGAATGATGTTGACCCAATACATGAAGCTACACAACCAACCAGCCTGTAACAAATTTTAAATCAGCACCACAAAGCCACAAAAACATCACAATATGTTTCACAGAGAGTCAAAATATCACAATATCAAGTCCTTTCAAGTTCCAAACTCATCATTTTGTACCCTTCAACCAATTTAATACCATTTTAAATATTTCAACAGTTAGTATAATACATTTACCCACAACAGCCATTCAGTTTTGTCAGCTAACTAACTAATGTGATGCAAGTCAGCTACTGCTAGCAGATATTAGTAGCCACAGCTAGCTAGCTACCTAAGCTAGTGTGCTGGTTGAAAACAGCTGAGGTATGTTAATGTTTGTTGTTGTTATTATTGTTTCCAGCTAGTTACTTTTATGAAAAAAATGTAAACAAATGTATGCACTTGATGACTACAAACATGATAATGAGCTACAAGACAAGAGGCTAAAGCTAACAACAAGCTAAAAGCCAAGCCACCACAAACATCACATTATGTATCACAGGAAATCTAAATATCCCAGTCTCGAGTCATTTCAAGTCGTAAAATTTTGTACCCTCTCACAAATTTAATGCCATTTTATACATTTGAACAGTTACTAAAATAAGGTTACCCACAGCAACCGCTCAATTTTGATGACTATCTACTTTGAAGACAGTTAGCTATGGTTAGCAGATAATAGGAGCTGTAGCTAGCTAGCTCTATGAGCTAACCTTCTTGAGTTTAGTTGAAAATGCTCTTAGCCGATTTGTTTGAAAAAAAATTCAAACAAATGTATGCACTTGTTGTCTACACACTTGATAATAAGCGACAAGACAAGACGCTAAAGCTAACAACAGGCTGGCAAGCAACCTTAGCTAACCTTCATGAGTTGGTTGAAACCATCTGACTTTTTAATATTTCCAGCAAATTTGTTTTAAAATAATTTCAAACAAATAAATGTTGATGGCTGCATACATGATAGTGAGTTCAAAAAAAGAAGGTTAAAGCTAACAACAGGCTAAAAGTGAACATCCTCACCTGCTGATGATAATTCAGACAATGTGGTTTTCCAGTCGAGAAATAAGACACTTTCACACCAATTAGCTATTGCTAGCGGATAGTACTAGGGGCAACTAGCTAGCTAGCTAGCTACCTTAGCTAACCTTCATGAGTTGGTTGAAACCAGCTGACTTTTTAATGTTTTCAGCTGATTTGTTTTAAAAGAATTTCAAACAAATGTATGCATTTGCTGTCTACATAATGATAATGAGCAATAAGACAAGAGGCTAAAGCTAACAACAGGCTAGCAAGCAACCAACCTTGAAGATGTCTCTAGCTGTAGCTAGCAAGCTAACTTAGCTAACCTTCATGAGCTTGTTGAAAACAGTGTAAGCGGCTGACTTTTTAATGTTCCGAGCTGATTTGTTTTAAAAGAATATCAAACAAATGAGTGTACTTGATGGCTGCATACATGATAATGAGCTACAAAACGGGAGGCTAAAGCTAAAAACAGGCTAAAAGTCACCAACCTCGCTAGCTAATGATAGTACAAATGATGTGGTAACATGGTACAGCATTGTGAAGGAAAGTCATTGTTATTTATATAGCGCAATTAAAACAACAAACACTGACCTTAAGCGTTTCCCTATAGAAAAATAAGATATTTGCTGTCCCTAGCAGATATGACCAGATGCAACTAGCTAGCTACCTGAGCTAACATTCGTGACTTGACTGAAAACAGCGTAAGCAGCTGACTTTTTAATGTTCCTAGCTTTTATGTTTTAAAAGAGTTTAAAACAAAATGATGCGCTTAATATCAAATATTTATAATTTATAATATTGATTGTGGAATAGATTTAAAATGTGACATCATCAAAATGTTAACCGTTCTATTTGCATATGGAAAGATTTAAAGGTATAAATTGCTTCCATTGCCTATTTATTACATTTTTTAAGTGGCATCAAGAGACAGCAAAATACTACAGAATCTTTGTTAAGTTACGAAAATAAAGTAATATTGTAAATAATTAAATAATAATAAATAAGCCTTAAGTCACACTGAAATGTCTGTATCAAACTGTATATATCCCAAATTGCAGCTTTTTTTGATTTGCTAATTGCATTTGAAACTGATTAATTGTTCTGCCCTACAATATTATAAAGAGAAATCAAACAAATGCGAAAATTCCCTTTGAGCAAGCACTTGGAGGAAGAATGCCCTTGTAAAGCTGAATTATAGATAACTATTTCTGGTATTATTACTGAGAAAATAAGGCTAATTAGTAGAAGCAAAGACTGCTTTGTTGTCATTTTGTTTTTCAGTGTGTTTCTACTTATGGTTGACAGTAAATTCTTTTAGGATGAAGACTAACCCGTGTGTTTGGCAAAAAAAAAAAGAAGCAAAACTCAGGTAATGACTCAGGTGTTTTTGGAGTCTAAAACTATAGAGAAGCGAACAGAGCAGCTTTTTAACATAACCTCTGCAGCAAAGTATTATGTCAGATGCGCCAAAGGTTGCAGATTAACACGCAGTTTAATTAATTCCCGACACTTTTGCTCATGTTTTTGGTTATGAAAAGGCTAATAAAAGACCTTCTCTGTAAAGAAAAAAAAAAAAAAAAAAGAGGTCAGATGCGACTCGTGTGCAGAATTAACTCCAACATAACGACATCCAAATTTAAATTTAAAGCTCATTCCTCATTTCCAGCGACTGTGACTGGAACATGCTGATTCAGAAGTACACTGTGTGGAAAAATGATGAATCCTGGAGAGAATAAAACGAGCCTGAAGTGCAGAAGAAAGGGGCGAATGAAGCATGTGAACCTGGAGCTGTAGATCACTGCAAAGCCTGCAGCTCCTCTAAAGGCCTTTATAAATATTAGAATTAGGAAAGTGAAAGAGTGTTGGCAGAGCTTTGGCCCACACACACCTCAGTCCTTAACCTCTGCAGAAAGAATTCAAACACTTCTATCATCCAGAAAAAACCCCACTGAGGACATTTTTTGTGTTTTGGCATGAAATATTACACATTATTCCATATATACATTGAATTGAACTTTATTTTTGTTGAGTTATTGAGCTTCGTTCCACCTGAGCAGCTTAGTGGCTGCACTTATTCTTTGTCTTTATTATCCGATTTTACTGCCACATCCATCTCTTCTTCTACGTTTTTATCACCATGCAAATAAAGCTCAACTTAAACAAAAGACGAACCCGAAGAACCCATTATTACTCCATCACGGTGCCCGCAAGATACCACAAATCCCACAGGTTTAGTTTAAAGGAGGCCACTGGGAACAGCCCCAAACCCACACATCACAATGAAGAAAAACTGAAAGACTTTCTGGTCATGTTTCATGCAAAAATGTGACATAATTGTCCATTTTTCACATATGAAAAAGCAAAATAAGTGCTGTGTCACCTCAACATGTGACTTGACAGCTGTGCAAAATGGCTGAAACTCATATTAGTACATTTAATAATAATTACTTGTCGAATATCGGCATGCATCATTAGCATTGCATGAAAAATATGTGGAAATTTGCATTATAAATGATAAAATTATTAAAACAAACTCAACTCCAGATATAATAGGTTATTTATTGTGGCGTCCAGATGTTTGGTAAAGGATCAAGGAAAAATTGTTAAACTAAAATCAATCAAAATTCAATTTATTGGACTGTAAGTCTATGTTTTCTGGTTCTAATTAGAGTTTAAATTGAATCAGTGCTATGGATAGAAGAATTTCGTACATACAATGTGATATGATAAGATTGGATCAAAAATAATCTGTTTATATTGTTTTTTATTAGCCATATTCTTTGGCATATATTAACTGAGTCTTTAATTAGTTAGCTAGTAGTTCATTTTTTAAGTCTTTATTTTATAGTGGCAGTGCAGAGAGACAAGAAATGTGGGGAAAGAGAGCAGAAGAATGACTTGCAGCTAACAGTCCTCTAAAGGAAATCAAACCACCCGCTAGACACCCCAATTAACAGTTAATTTTATACTATATTAAAGAAATGTTAAGCAAAGTTCTCATGCAGGCGTTGCTTTAAAGACAACTCTAAACACGGATGCATTTGTAGTTTAGTCGAAGTTTGGGCTAAAATGCACAAATATGCAGCAAACTAATGCATTAAAGCAACACTATTCAACTTTAAAAGGACAAACAGAATAGAAATTATCTTACAAAGTGAAAGTCAATACACCAAATGGCTCAGGTGCAACAGGCTTAGATGATCTATTGCAGCACATTTTAAATGGAAATTTTTGTTTTGGACTCTTCTCCACTTGCACTACAAGTCAAACCTCTGGTAGCTAATATCCAGTTATCTAACAGTTAAATTATAAGACATTTGGAGTATATCGGTTAATACTGGGACCAAAACTTTTAATGTTAAGAAAATGAAACTTACTGAGGCTACTGGAAACATTTGGACTGTATCATGACTGTACTCATTATGCTGATTCTGTTCATATTACAGTTAATTTAATTCTAACATTGTTTAAACTTTATTGATGAATTAAACTGTGAAAATGATGGCGAGGAAAGCAGACATTTCTTCATTAATCAGATTCTAGAGAATCTGAGATTTTCAGCCTTATTCTTTTTGTTTTTGTCTACGGGTCAAATTGTATTTTTCTTTTTTGTCTCTTAAAATGTCCAATCCTATATATTTTTCCTATTTTTAACATGTCCAAATTTAAATATATTTCTTTTTTCTACAGGTCAAATTCTATATGTTTTTTCTATTATTAAAAGGTCCAATCTTATATATTTTCCTTATTTTTAACAGGTCCAATTCTATAGATTTTTTCTTAGTTTTAATAAGTCAAATTGTATATGTTTTTTCTATTTTTAAAAAGGTCAAATTCCATACATTTCCCTTATTTTTAACAGGTCCAATTCTATAGATTTTTCTTATAATTAACATGTAAAATGTTACTTTTTTCCTATTTTGTTAATAGCTCAAATTCTAAATTTTTTCTTATATTTAACAGCTCAAATCTTATATTATTAATATTTTTTAACAAACCAAATTCTTTGAATTCCTCTTACTTTTTAAGAAATTTTTTCTCATTTTTAACCGGTCAAATTCTGTATATTTTTCCTATTTTTAAAAAGTCAAATTCTACATTTGTCCACTATCTTTGATAGATAAAACTGTATATTTTTCTTATTTTTGCAAGGCCAAATTCTATATTTTTTGTACATTTAAAAAATTCCTAAATTGTAAACTGTCCTAAGCAAATACAGTTTTCACCAAATGAAACTACACTATATACAGACAGGTGACATACTAAAGGAAAAACCAATATAAAGTGTCTTGGTAGGTTATTGAGCCCATTATGTGCCACCAGAACAGCTTTAATTTAGCTTTTCCCCAAGTTTCTGAAATTCTCCTGGATGGATAAACACCATTCTTCTAAAATCTATTCTCTAATTTGGTGTTCATTTTCTGTCTAACATGTTGGTAGAAAACCTGCCTCAGATGTTCAGTTGGGTTGAGATGTAGTAACTGTGAAAGCCACAGCGTTTATTTACATAACTTTTATTCTTATCAAACCAATCAGTGACTCCTCATGGATGAGGTATTATCATCCAGGAAGAGCCCCTCATATCAGGATATAAATGTTCTATCTGAGGATAAAGGTGATCGCTCAGAACCACTTTGTATTGATCTGCAGTGACTTTTCCCTCTAAGGGGGAACAGTGGATCCAAACCAGGCCAGAAAAAATGCCTCCTACAGCATAAGAGAGGTAGCAGGTCTCCTCAGTGGAGAGTCAAAGCTGAGGATTTGTCTTTAATCTGTGACCCGGCTCTATTTTAGTCGATATTTTAGAGATTTATATCTAAAAAATATCCATACTGGGGAAGATAAGACTACAGTAGAGAAGCACAGAGAGACAGATAAATGGAAATATCAGCATTAATTTTACATCAAGACTCCTCCAAAGCAGCAGATTCTCCTGGCTAGAGTTCTCCAGAATGTTCTTCACGCAGCTCAGGATGCTTTCCGTGTGTTATTTAGAGGTTGAGGAGGGTTGTCGAGCGTTCTAAGTGTTGCTATTGACCAGCCCAGATTCACCGAATATCACACGGAGACACTGAATGTACCAAAGCAGCCAGACTGCTGACACAGCACAGCCGCCTCTAACCTTCAAGTGACCAACCGGGCCGACGGGAGGAGGCTGGTTCCCCTTTCGTCTCATATTTAAGGGTCTGTCTGAGCGGAAACGTGGTAAAGTCGGATGAGAGTCACTTCTGTTAAACTGCTTCACAGGAAATGTACCAGTTCTAATTAATATTGGACAGATTTTAGTCGTTTTTTCCATCTCAAATCATAAGGATCCTTCTGTTCGACCATCTTCTATTGGCCCATTTTTTGAATTATATTTAACAGGTTAAATTCTATACATTTTCCCTATTTTTAACATGTCATGTCATCTCTGCACTTTTAAACTTTATTTTTATTTTTTCTGTTAAAAAATTTTGCCACCCTTGTATATATTGTAAATAAAGCTGCTGTAACAATGTAAATTTCCCCTGGAGTGGGGAGAAATAAAGAACTTTATCTTTATCTTATCTTATCTTATCTTATGTCAAATTAAAAAAAAGTCTCACTTTTAGGAGATCAGTTTTTATATATTTTTCTTATTTTCAAAAGCGACAAATTCTTCATATCTTTTTTCTTTTATTAACAGGAAAATTCTACATTTTTCTTATTTTTAAAAGTTCAAATTCTATACTTTACTTATTTTTAACAGGTCAAATTCAACTTTTCTCATTTTTAAACAGGTCAGATTATATATTTTATGATTTTAGAAGCTTCTGGGTTTTCCTTTTAGTTTTTTTAACATCTTCATATTCATCAAGCCTCAGTTCATTAACATCTTTTGGATAAGAAAACTCCAGACAGACAAACGCCACATCTGATGCTAACTAGGAGGGTGGAACTTCCTCTGGAGACTTGTTTACCACCAAACTTCTGTATTCCAGTGGGTTAGTAAAACAACATGTTATGCTAAAAATACCTTGAAGCTTTGGGGGATCATGAAACTGCTGGTTAATCCCTGGATTTGGGACAGCCATTAATCCCTCTCCTCCTGCTCTACGTCAGGCCTCGGCCGTGGCCACATGACGTTTTTAGGAGCACCTGATGTAAACAGACGAGGAGGTGAGGGTTTTTGGAAAAATCTGGCTGTATATATGTGTTTTATGGTGATATATTTCCTTTTTTAAATCATATTTTACTGTTTATCTTTACCAGGATTTCCTAAAAGAAGAGATATTGTGTCTCAGTGGGCCATTCATGGCAAAATAAAGGACTAGTAAACAAGAAAAACGTATCTTGTCAATATTTTATACTGCTGTGTGACTGTGTTTCATAGGAAAATATCGCTTTTTTTGCATATTTGCATTAGTTTCACAAGTTTGCAGATGCACGTGAAGCTTTTTACATGTATGCTTCCTATTTTTATCATTTATCAAAAGAGATACTGTATGTGAATGGGATATTTATGGCAAAATAAAGGACAAAATAACAATAAAAACAATGTTTTTTCACGATTTTAGGTAAATATTGCTCTTTGCATAATTACAGCAGTTTCACAAGTTTGTTGCTACTGTAAAGATGCAGATGAAGCTTTTTGCATGTATGTTTCCTAGTTTTATCATGTATTTCGCTGTTTATCTTCACTAGAACTCTCCAAAAGAAGAGATATTGTATGTTAATGAGACTAATACACAAGAAAATACTGTATTTTTCCAATAATTTTTGCATCTGCTTTACTGCATTTCATGGGAAAATATTGCTCTTTTTGCAAAATTGCATTAATTTCACAGGTTTGCAGATGCAAATGAAGTTGTTTTTTTTTTTACATCTAAGTTCCCTATTTTTAAGCACATTTTTTGTAACCAGGACGCTCTTACAGAAGAGATATTCTATCTTTATGGCAAAATAAATGTCAAATGACTAATAAAATTATGTTTTTACAATATATTAGACTTAGGCTTCACTACATTTTATAAGCAAAAACTGCCCTTTTCACACAAATGCATCATTTTTCATGAGTTTGTTAATGCTATAAAGATGCAGATGAAGCTTTTTACATGTATGTTTCCTATTTTTATCATATTTTGCTGTTTATCTTAACCAGAACTCCCCAACAGAAGAGATGTTGTATCTCAGAGGGATGTTTGTGGCAAAATAAAGGTCAAATAAAAAATAAAAACGTATTTTATACATCTGCTTCACTGCATTGTATAGGAAAGTAGCATAAGTTTCACAACTTTGCACTTGCAGATGAAGATTTTTACATGCATGTCCCCTATTTTTAATGTATTTTGCTGTCTATCTTAACCAAGACTCCCTAACAGAAGAGATATTGTACGTTAATGGCACAAACAAAAAACAAAAATGCATTTTCCCAATATTTTTACACTACATTTCACGGGAAAATATTGCTTTTTTTGCATAAATGCATTAGTTTCACAAGTTTGCACGTGCACATGAAGCTTTTTACATGTATGTTTTTGCACAGCTGGATGAGCTGATTGCAGATTTCTGTTGGCTTTAACCCATTTTTCATGCATTTGTTTGCATTATTTGGGTTTTAATGACACAGGAGTGTTTCCCGGAGAGCTTGTCAGGTTTTCTGGAAGTTGTTTGGCCTCGGTGTTGATGTGGAAGATGTGCTCAGAGTTAGTTTGGAGGAGGGAGGGTGTGTCTGCAGGGCCCTGATGCAGCAGCACGGATCTGACAGCTGGCTTTATGTCTCACAACAAAACCGTGCTGCAACTACGACCGAGTCAGGAGCACGAACGAAGACAGAAAACAGCAGAAACACACGCAGCTTTCCTCCCTCCGCATGCCGAAAACACATAAACACACCCACACGCGAACTTACTCGTTTTTCACGCATCTGCTCTCGTGAAACACTTTGTCCAGCTGGATCACCGCCTGTCCGAGGAACACGTCCAGCCCCATGAGCGCCCGGTGCATCACGGTGAGGACGAGCTCGTTGCAGGCGGCCGGGTACGCGCTCCTGCCGGCCGTCCTCTCCAGCACGCCGGGCTGCAGCTCGAAGGAGCACTCCTCCCTCCACTCGGGCTCGGTGGTCTTCTCCGCCACGCAGGTCGAGTATTTCTCCTTCCCCAGCTGGATGATGGTGTACACGTCGCTGGTGCCGTGCTTGCCCTTGCCCCGTAAGCCCCTTCCTCTCAGCACCGTCACCTGGACGTGCGTCGGTACCCATCTCTGGTCCTCCTCCACGGTTAGCGAGGACATGTCCACCCGCCCTCCCAGCCTCCACCCTCCCTCCACCGGCCTGCGCTCTCCAGACGGCACCGAGGACGGGGCGACACCGGCGGGGAAGAGGCGCTGCTGGCTCCCTCCCTGTTCCGGGGGTGAGGAGGGGGGAAACAGTCACATCAGCTCCGGGGTCAGCGGGCGATGATGCCGCATTATGGCCGACCGCCGGTGCTCGTTGCCCCGCTGGATGCCTGTGTGCGTTTCGGCGGTGGGGCTCTGCAGCAGCGTCCGTCCTCCTGCCTCCTCTCGCCGCCGTCCGGGCCTGTCTGCGGGCAGCGACGTCACGCCTCCATCCTCCAGGAAGTTGAGCAACACATGGCTGCCTGAGAACACGCCTGTGCAGAGAGCAGGGCGGGATGTTCCCCCTTCAGACGGCCGAAGTAAACTCACAATGCAGACATCCTGCTGCAAGGCCTCCGAGCTGCAACACAGAGACACAACAAGGAAGATAAATCAGGTTTAATCAGAAATCAGAAAGCCTTTATTGCCAAGTGAGTACACACGAGGAATTTGACTCGGTGTATAGTGAGCAGTGCCTAGCAACAACAACAGACCTTGAAAGAATAAATAAACAAATCTAAATCTAAGAAATTACAGAAACACTGATGCATCACTCCAATCAGCTGCAATAGAAACGAATAGAAGATTTCCTTTATTGTCATTGCAAATATAAAAAATATCAAACATAAAAATCTATTAGAAATATGCTGTGTAGTAGTTTGGAGATGCACATGGAGTGTTTTACATGTATGTTTCCTACTTTTAACATATTTTTGCTGCTTATCTTAACCAGGACTCCCTAACGGAAAAGATGTTGTGTGTCACCGGCACTAACAAACAATAAAAATGTATTTTTCCAGTATTTTACGCTACACTTACCGGGAAAATATTGCACGTTTTGCATAACCTATGAAAACAGTGATGTGGGTCATTATTGTAATTACAAACAGTAATGTAGTTGATGTTGCACATTGCTGAACATGCACTACCAGTCAAAAGTTTGGACACACCTCCTCATTTAATGTTTTTTCTTCATTTTCACGACTATTTACGTTGCGTCATACCTTCGAGCCATAATGAGCATCTCATGGAGAGACAAGACAACCAACATAGAAGTGCTGAAACGAGCTGGTCTACCATCAGTGGAGGACATGTTAATAGAGAGGAACCTGAGATGGCTCAGACATGTTGAGAAGATGGACCACCAGCATCTCCCTCGGCAGTTACTCTACTCACAGGGCAAACGCAATCAGGGTAGACCAAAGCTTAGATTTAAAGACGATGATAAAAAGTAACTTGAAGAAGCTGGGTGTAGACAGGAGACTGGTTGTGTTGTGTAGAAGTCAGGTTAGTACACAGTTGACAGCCCTATTTGACAACTGTTAGAATCCATATTATGGCAAGAACCAATCAGCTAAGTAAAGAGAAACAACAGTCCATCATTACTGAAGGTCAGTCAGATTTGAAAATTGCAAAAACTTTGAATGTATCCCCAAGTGCAGCCGCAAAAACCATCAAGTGCTACGATGAAACTGGTTCACATGAGGACCGCCCCAGGAAAGGAAGACCAAGAGTCTCCTCTGCTGCTGTTTAAAACCTAAATATATTCCGTATTTTACTTCTGAACGTGTAAAACCTGAGACGATAAAAGGATTTAGATGAGCTGCATGTTTTTGGTGCGAACTAGAGGTTACAATTGACAACATCATAACAAATGTGCTTTTATCCTGCACAAATCAGGGCCAAATTCTTTCTCTGAATGTCTTTAAAACTCGCAGCATCATTTTTTTGACTCTCAGCAGCTTCACAGAGTCTCCATCAGTGGGAGGAGGTTGCTCTGTTGTCATGGAGACGGATCTGTTGTCAGGCATGCTCAGTAGCTGTTTCTCCACACAGCAGTTTTTTGGTTTCTTCTTCCTCCTTCCTCCTCCTCCGCACCGACATGAACACTTGATCTCGACAAGACAACTTACTGGCTTTTAGGATCTTGAAACATTTAGGCCAGAAAGCTTAAATTTTAGCATAATAATTGTACATTTTTCAAGGTATTTCAGAGTAAAATGAATAGAAAATGTGACGTGCTTCCTTTTTCATTATTCTTAGCTAATCTTATTCTTGTTTTGTTAAAAAAAAATAATAATAATAAAGGTATTTTTGTGCCTTTCATGAAGAATTCAGGGCTGTGTAACCTCAGATGTCCGAACTTTAACATACCTGTGTGTATGCCAGGCAGGTATTTGTTCAGCTCGGCTTCACTGTCTCCTGCTACATTTCACTTTGACAGTTTGCACTTCAGTGTTCAGCACATGTAGTAAAGTCAGACTTTTGCCAGAACAGATTCCTCCAAACTGTCTTATAAATAAAAAAACTTACAAAGAAGGAGCTTTATTGAAAACAGCTGCACAGTGGTGGAGAGTAACTAAGTACATCTACTCTACTACTGTATTTAGGTACAATTTCTGTGTATTTTACTTGAGTATTTCCATTTTATGCTGCTTTATATTTTCACTTCACCACATTTCAGAGGTAAATATTCTACTTTCACCTCTTCTATGTTTATTTTGCTGCTTTCAAAAATGAAGATTTTACTCAATAGATTATACAAAAAGCTTTCACAATACAACACATAGTTAAAGATAGTTTGAAGTACAAAAACTATTGTGGATTCAGGCTCACATTTCAAATACTGATGACTTTTTAAGAGTCTCACATTGTTAACTTCAATAAAATGATTCAAAATCTCAACAAAAATCAAAGATTAAAGTAAAAAATGAACACAGATTTATATATTAGAACTTTGAGGGCAAGTCAGTTGTGCAAATGAAAACACCAGCTCACCCCGTCAGGGTCCCCCAGTCAGCCCTAACTATAAGCTATGTCAAAAAGGAAGGTTTTAAGCCTGGTCTTAAAAATAGAGAGGGTGTCCGCCTCCCGAACCCAAACTGGGAGCTGGTTCCACAGGAGAGGCGCCTGATAACTGAAGGCTCTGCCTCCCATTCTACTTTTAGAGATTCTAGGAACAACAAGTAAGCCTGCAGTCTGAGAGCGAAGAGTTCTGCTAGGGTAATATGGTACTATCAGGTCTTTAAGATATGATGGAGATTGGTTGTTAAGAGCTTTATATGTCAGAAGAAGGATTTTGAATTCTATTCTAGATTTAACAGGAAGCCAATGAAGAGAAACCAGCATAGGAGAAATATGATCTCTCTTGCTAACTCTCATCAGTACTCTGGCTGCAGCGTTTTGGATCAGCTGTAGATGTTTCAGAGAGCTATTGGGACAACCCGATAATAAGGAATTACAGTAGTCAAGCCTAGAAGTAACAAATGCATGGACTAGTGTTTCTGCATCACTCTGAGACAGGATGTTCCTGATTTTTACAATATTTCACATGAGCGCTCCATTAAGTTATGTGAACTTATTTGTTTTCTTTAACTCAAATTGTCATAGTAAGTTTTGAATATTGAAGTCAAGTTTATAAGTTTTAGAAAATTAAACTAAAGTAATTAATTGTCTTGACTATTTGTAAGTTTCATCAGGACTGTCAGTGTTGATTTAACTTATTTCTGTAAATCATACCTTGAAAAAAGAAACGGGGTGCTGGGGGGAGGAGGGAAGCCAGGCCCTGCAGAAGAAATACCATAATTTTGGGATTAGTCAAAAATAAAACTGTAAAGCTATGATATCTAAGAACTATCGACCTCACCTGTTGTCTAAATTGGACAAACCACAGTATTTCAACCCCAACTTAGTTATTGACGAAACAATATAGAAAACAGCAGTGGACTACTTCCAGCTGCGGAGGGACACCCTTTTCCAGCTAGCTGCAATCTGACGCAGTGACGCAGCAGAGTGTAACTGACCAGGGCGGAGAAACACGACATTCTGCTGGGAGAAGAGACACCGAGGAGGTAAGTTATCTTCTGAAAGGTGCTTTTGAGTTTTTGTCGCTAAAATTTAATAACAATGACAGTTTCTTCTGTGATAAAATGGAATAAAATCAGCACATTGACAGAGCTTTGTGAATATGACTACATTTCCGTGTTTTTCTCTGTGCTAATCCATCGCGTTAATCAAAGTTTGAAATGGCGCATTAGTAAATTACACCACTGTTGTCCATGGGGGACATTTTGGTTGACTGGCGTTCATTTAGGTTAGAAATGCTTCCGACGTGACAGGAGCAATAAAAAAAACTTCTGAATTGAACATTTGCCTGCAAGCAACTGCTGGCTAACGCTACCCTTTTGTTAGCTAGCTAGTTTGCAACACAGTTAAAGTCGTGCCGGTATGCCCGCGAAACTGAGCCCCCCTCCCCCACCCGGATCAAAAGGGCCGCTATTTGTCCATCTGCACTGTAGGTTTTAACTTGTGAAATAACACGTTAATGAAGTCTAAAGACTTGGACGCTTATATTTACTGCATATAGTCAACGTATTTGTCGATGGTCCGAGTGTTTGAGGGGAGGCATTTGTGTTTGTACAGCATATCGTAATGAAAAGAGCTGAAATACCATGAATTTCTTGCATTCACGCGCTGCTGTTTATCTACCATCGCTCGCGCTCTCTATTCATCCTCTTGCTCGCTCTGTCACAACCGAGCTCCCTCTCCCAAAGCTGCTAGATCCCTGTGTGTGGCTTGTCTAGTTTATCTTATTCTACTTTTGCTAATGACCCTACAGTCTACAGTTAATTTAATCTGGTGGTTATTAAATTGATTATTCCATAAAAGATCAGAAAATAATATTAATAAAATTCTTAATCACAGTTTCATTAAGCTCATGGTGACACCCTCAAATTTGTCCCAAATAGATTATTTCCAATCTCACATTAAACAGTGTAGCAAATTATTTTTAATTTGGAAGCTTGTAAAAGGGAAATTTGGGGAAATTAATTTTATTTATTTTTATTGATTGAAATACTGGAATTTATTTTCTACATGACTTATCTAATAATATCAGATATTTGTAAGATCCAATCTCTGTCTTTTTTTAATGTTGTACTAGATGTTTTGGTTCTTTGTAGAAATACTTGATAACGTAAATACAATTTCATATAGAAGGACCCAAAATATCTCTTTCTCTCACTCTTACTCACTCATGCAATATAAGATGATGCAGATAGGTTAAAAATTGATTCACATTATCCTTTTCAAAACATGCAGCTCATTTTAGTTTTTTTTCTCTTGCAGTTGTATAAAGCAGCCATTTCATCAAGCAGGAGGTTGACCCTTCAAAGTGTTATGCAGTGCCTTGATAAAGAGGTATGTATATTGTGAATTTGTCAATGTGAACTTCCGTAACAACTCTAATATTGCATGAGCTCACTTTTGTCTAACTTTATGTAGGACACAAATCAGAATAGGACAGCAGCTGCCCTTCTTGGTCTTCCACTGGTCTTCTTGGAGGATTAGAAACATGGAAGACCAACGTCAGGATGTATGATGTAAGAAAATTAACATGTTTATATAATAATAATGATTGACTAGATTTACTGGTATTCATTTTAAACAGAAGTAAACATTCCTTATTTCCACAACACTGCAGAACCTTTTTCATTCAATGTTTAGTACATCAAATGTTTTAGGATTAACTGATAGGCAGTTTTAAAAAGAGAATGTGTGATATGATGATATAGACTGCTGAACTTCATAAGTCAATCACAATAAATGCATAGCCGAGTATGAGCTGTATTTTAATGCAACCACAATTTTTTACCACTTTAAGACAGTTTTTATTAGGTCACCTGAGACGAAGTCAAGGACCTAAATTAATTACAAATTTCAAAGATCTTCTTAACATCCAGGTATGGTAGAATCAAATACACTTAGTGGATGGAAGAGTCCAGGCCCCAGGGTTTCACGTTTCCCCTTAGGGAGTGGGCAAAGTTTATTTAAAAATTGTAATCATAACCTTGATGCCCCAGAAATTAAGGTCTTGATAAGTTTGTGAAGTTTGCATTCAATCCTCAAGTAATGAAGCCGCTAAAGTGGTGATAAAACCTTTCTAAAAATTAAAAGAGCTCTGAATGAAAAACATTGGCTTAATCTATGATGCAGCTGAAAAAATACGACCTACAAGCATTAGGTGTTTGCTTCTTACATGACTGTAGCAGCATAAATCCTAAAATCACAAACTTTGTTGAATCTAAATTGATTTAGTTACGTGGTATACCATTCAAAATGTGGATTCATATTTTTTTTCCATAAACAACAAAACTGACTACATCAAAAATTCAGGTGACCATGAAGGCCCATGGGCCTCTGGTTTTTGTTTTGTTTAAGCTTTGCTCTCCATGCTTCTAGCCGGCTCCTCGGTACCTTTAAGGTAGGTAGTCCAGCGCTGCAACTCAATGATAGAACTAAAACTAAGTTTGAACGGGGTTGTGTGGGGATCTTTCTTGCATCAAAAAATTGTCAGTAAAAGTGTTTATTTTGTTACTAACCAGCTCAGATTGCTGTAATAAGTATCTGACAACATTATGGAGACAAATTCTACCTTTTTATTTACCTGACGTCGCTTCTTGCCCTCGTTTACATCCTGTTATGTAGTCTGTCATTTGAAGCAGGGGAGTGTGTGTGGGGCTACAGACACAGAAACTTGTTATTTGTTTCTGAAGTGATGGCTGAGTATTTAGAGGATTTTCAACAGTTGTCAGTGAGTTGGATGAGGTATTTGAATTTGATGGCCTACATTATGTATTTGACTGATGAGAAGCTGCAACAGAAGAAGGGAGGGACAGGGAGAGGGGCAACAGGCTGCAGAGTTTCAGCCAGCCATGCTGTTGTGATACTCAGGAGTTGGTGTTGTTACTCATATTAGTTCAAGTATTTGACAACATTATGGAGAGAATCCACAAATCAAATTCAAATACTACATCAGAGTATTCAGAATCATCTAAATATTCAGCCATGTCCTATGAAATAAACTATGAATTCCACGTTTAAACTTACTTTTGGTTTCAGGCAAAAATTCACCTCAGTGAATACAGCATGGATCAGCCTGATTTTGGTTCCTATCATTCAGTTGCACCACAGGACAACCCAAAATACAGCCCAGGTTCCCTTCAGGTGTAAATGATGAAGATGAAGATGAAGGTTTTCCTGTCAGGTGTAACTGATGAAGATGAAGGTTTTCCTGTCAGGTGTAACTGATGAAGATGAAGAGGAAGATGAAGGTTTTCCTGTCAGGTGTAACTGATGAAGGTGAAGATGAAGGTTCCTGTCAGGTGTTACTGATGATGATGAAGGTTTTCCTGTCAGGTGTAACTGATGAAGGTGAAGATGAAGGTTTTCCTGTCAGGTGTAACTGATGATGATGAAGATGAAGCTTTCCTGTCAGGTGTAACTGATGATGATGAAGATGAAGCTTTCCTGTCAGGTGTAACTGATGAAGATGACGATGAAGCTGTCCAGTCAGGTGTAACTGATGAAGATGAAGGTTTCCTGTCAGGTGTTACTGATGATGATGAAGGTTTTGCTGTCAGGTGTAACTGATGAAGATGAAGGTTTTCCTGTCAGGTGTAACTGATGATGATGAAGATGAAGCTTTCCTGTCAGGTGTAACTGATGAAGAGGAAGCTGTCCAGTCAGGTGTAACTGATGAAGATGAAGGTTTTCCTGTCAGGTGTAACTGATGAAGGTGAAGGTTTTCCTGCCAGGTGTAACTGATGAAGATGAAGATGAAGGTTTTCCTGTCAGGTGTGACTGATGATGATGAAGATGAAGCTTTCCTGTCAGGTGTAGCTGAGGAAGATGAAGATGAAGCTTTCCAGTCAGGTGTAACTGATGAAGATGAAGGTTTTCCTGTCAGGTGTAACTGATGAAGGTGAAGGTTTTCCTGCCAGGTGTAACTGATGAAGATGAAGATGAAGGTTTTCCTGTCAGGTGTGACTGATGATGATGAAGATGAAGCTTTCCTGTCAGGTGTAGCTGAGGAAGATGAAGATGAAGCTTTCCAGTCAGGTGTAACTGATGAAGATGAAGATGAAGGTTTTCCTGTCAGCTGTAACTGATGAAGGTGAAGATGAAGGTTCCTGTCAGGTGTTCCTGATGATGATGAAGGTTTTCCTGTCAGGTGTAACTGATGAAGATGAAGCTTTCCAGTCAGGTGTAACTGATGAAGATGAAGATGAAGGTTTTCCTGTCAGTGTAACTGATGAAGGTGAAGATGAAGGTTCCTGTCAGGTGTGACTGATGATGATGAAGGTTTTCCTGTCAGGTGTAACTGATGAAGGTGAAGGTTTTCCTGTCAGGTGTAACTGATGAAGGTGAAGATGAAGGTTCCTGTCAGGTGTTCCTGATGATGATGAAGGTTTTCCTGTCAGGTGTAACTGATGAAGATGAAGATGAAGGTTTTCCTGTCAGGTGTAACTGATGAAGAGGAAGGTTTTCCTGTCAGGTGTAACTGATGAAGGTGAAGATGAAGGTTCCTGTCAGGTGTGACTGATGATGATGAAGGTTTTCCTGTCAGGTGTAACTGATGAAGGTGAAGGTTTTCCTGTCAGGTGTAACTGATGAAGATGAAGGTTTTCCTGTCAGGTGTAACTGATGATGATGAAGATGAAGCTTTCCTGTCAGGTGTAACTGATGACGGTGAGGATGAAGAGGAAGATGAAGGTTTTCCTGTCAGGTGTAACTGATGATGATGAAGGCTTTCCTGTCAGGTGTAAATGATGATGATGAAGCTTTCCTGTCAGGTGTAACTGATGAAGGTGAAGATGAAGAGGAAGATGAAGGTTTTCCTGTCAGGTGTAACTGATGAAGATGAAGGTTTTCCTGTCAGGTGTAACTGATGAAGGTGAAGATGAAGGTTCCTGTCAGGTGTGACTGATGATGATGAAGGTTTTCCTGTCAGGTGTAACTGATGAAGTTGAAGGTTTTCCTGTCAGGTGTAACTGATGAAGGTGAAGATGAAGGTTCCTGTCAGGTGTTACTGATGATGATGAAGGTTTTCCTGTCAGGTGTAACTGATGAAGATGAAGAGGAAGATGAAGATGAAGGTTCCTGTCAGGTGTTACTGATGATGATGAAGGTTTTCCTGTCAGGTGTAACTGATGAAGATGAAGAGGAAGATGAAGGTTTTCCTGTCAGGTGTAACTGATGAAGGTGAAGATGAAGGTTCCTGTCAGGTGTGACTGATGATGATGAAGGTTTTCCTGTCAGGTGTAACTGATGAAGGTGAAGGTTTTCCTGTCAGGTGTAACTGATGAAGATGAAGATGAAGGTTTTCCTGTCAGGTGTAACTGATGAAGATGAAGGTTTTCCTGTCAGGTGTAAGTGATGAAGGTACAGATGAAGGTTCCTGTCAGGTGTTACTGATGATGATGAAGGTTTTCCTGTCAGGTGTAACTGATGAAGGTGAAGGTTTTCCTGTCAGGTGTAACTGATGATGATGAAGATGAAGGTTTTCCTGTCAGGTGTAACTGATGAAGGTGAAGGTTTTCCTGCCAGGTGTAACTGATGAAGATGAAGAGGAAGATGAAGGTTTTCCTGTCAGATGTAACTGATGAAGGTGAAGATGAAGGTTCCTGTCAGGTGTGACTGATGATGATGAAGGTTTTCCTGTCAGGTGCAACTGATGAAGGTGAAGGTTTTCCTGTCAGGTGTAACTGATGAAGGTGAAGGTTTTCCTGTCAGGTGTAACTGATGATGATGAAGATGAAGCTTTCCTGTCAGGTGTAACTGATGAAGATGAAGATGAAAGTTTTCCTGTCAGGTGTAACTGATGAAGATGAAGATGAAGGTTTTCCTGTCAGTGTAACTGATGAAGGTGAAGATGAAGGTTCCTGTCAGGTGTGACTGATGATGATGAAGGTTTTCCTGTCAGGTGTAACTGATGAAGGTGAAGGTTTTCCTGTCAGGTGTAACTGATGAAGGTGAAGATGAAGGTTCCTGTCAGGTGTTACTGATGATGATGAAGGTTTTCCTGTCAGGTGTAACTGATGAAGATGAAGAGGAAGATGAAGGTTTTCCTGTCAGGTGTAAGTGATGAAGGTACAGATGAAGGTTCCTGTCAGGTGTTACTGATGATGATGAAGGTTTTCCTGTCAGGTGTAACTGATGAAGGTGAAGGTTTTCCTGTCAGGTGTAACTGATGAAGGTGAAGGTTTTCCTGCCAGGTGTAACTGATGAAGATGAAGATGAAGGTTTTCCTGTCAGGTGTGACTGATGATGATGAAGATGAAGCTTTCCTGTCAGGTGTAGCTGATGAAGATGAAGCTTTCCAGTCAGGTGTAACTGATGAAGATGAAGATGAAGGTTTTCCTGTCAGGTGTAACTGATGAAGATGAAGATGAAGGTTTTCCTGTCAGGTGTAACTGATGAAGGTGAAGATGAAGGTTCCTGTCAGGTGTGACTGATGATGATGAAGGTTTTCCTGTCAGGTGTAACTGATGAAGGTAAAGATGAAGGTTCCTGTCAGGTATTACTGATGATGATGATGATGATGAAGGTTTTCCTGTCAGGTGTAACTGATGAAGATGAAGAGGAAGATGAAGGTTTTCCTGTCAGGTGTAACTGATGAAGGTGAAGATGAAGGTTCCTGTGAGGTGTAACTGATGATGATGAAGGTTTTCCTGTCAGGTGTAACTGATGAAGGTGAAGGTTTTCCTGTCAGGTGTAACTGATGAAGATGAAGGTTTTCCTGTCAGATGTAACTGATGATGATGAAGATGAAGCTTTCCTGTCAGGTGTAACTGATGAAGATGAAGCTGTCCAGTCAGGTGTAACTGATGAAGATGAAGGTTTCCTGTCAGGTGTTACTGATGATGATGAAGGTTTTGCTGTCAGGTGTAATTGATGAAGATGAAGATGAAGGTTCCTGTCAGGAGTGACTGATGATGATGAAGGTTTTCCTGTCAGGTGTAACTGATGAAGGTGAAGGTTTTCCTGTCAGGTGTAACTGATGAAGGTAAAGATGAAGGTTCCTGTCAGGTGTTACTGATGATGATGAAGGTTTTCCTGTCAAGTGTAACTGATGAAGAGGAAGAGGAAGATGAAGGTTTTCCTATCAGGTGTAACTGATGAAGGTGAAGATGAAGGTTCCTGTCAGGTGTGACTGATGATGATGAAGGTTTTCCTGTCAGGTGTAACTGATGAAGATGAAGGTTTTCCTGTCAGGTGTAACTGATGATGATGAAGATGAAGCTTTCCTGTCAGTTGTAACTGATGACGGTGAAGATGAAGAGGAAGATGAAGGTTTTCCTGTCAGGTGTAACTGATGAAGATGAAGGTTTTCCCTTCAGGTGTAAATGATGAAGATGAAGATGAAGGTTTTCCTGTCAGGTGTAACTGATGAAGGTGAAGGTTTTCCTGTCAGGTGTAACTGATGAAGATGAAGATGAAGGTTTTCCTGTCAGGTGTAACTGATGAAGATGAAGATGAAGGTTTTCCTGTCAGGTGTAACTGATGAAGGTGAAGATGAAGGTTCCTGTCAGGTGAAACTGATGAAGGTGAAGGTTTTCCTGTCAGGTGTAACTGATGAAGATGAAGGTTTTCCTGTCAGATGTAACTGATGAAGATGAAGAGGAAGATGAAGGTTTTCCTGTCAGGTGTAACTGATGAAGGTGAAGATGAAGGTTCCTGTCAGGTGTTACTGATGATGATGAAGGTTTTCCTGTCAGGTGTAACTGATGAAGGTGAAGGTTTTCCTGTCAGGTGTAACTGATGAATGTGAAGGTTTTCCTGTCAGGTGTAACTGATGAAGATGAAAGTTTTCCTGTCAGGTGTAACTGATGATGATGAAGATGAAGCTTTCCTGTCAGGTGTAACTGATGAAGATAAGGATGAAGCTTTCCAGTCAGGTGTAACTGATGAAGATGAAGGTTTCCTGTCAGGTGTTACTGATGATGATGAAGGTTTTGCTGTCAGGTGTAACTGATGAAGATGAAGGTTTTCCCTTCAGGTGTAAATGATGAAGATGAAGGTTTTCCTGTCAGGTGTAACTGATGAAGGTGAAGGTTTTCCTGTCAGGTGTAACTTGATGAAGATGAAGGTTTTCCTGTCAGGTGTAACTGATGAAGATGAAGGTTTTCCTGTCAGGTGTAACTGATGAAAGTGAAGATGAAGGTTCCTGTCAGGTGTTACTGATGATGATGAAGGTTTTCCTGTCAGGTGTAACTGATGAAGGTGAAGGTTTTCCTGTCAGGTGTAACTGATGAAGGTGAAGGTTTTCCTGTCAGGTGTAACTGATGAAGATGAAGATGAAGGTTTTCCTGTCAGGTGTAACTGATGATGATGAAGATGAAGCTTTCCTGTCAGGTGTAACTGATGAAGATGAAAATGAAGCTTTCCAGTCAGGTGTAACTGATGAAGATGAAGGTTTCCTGTCAGCTGTTACTGATGATGATGAAGGTTTTGCTGTCAGGTGTAACTGATGAAGGTGAAGGTTTTCCTGTCAGGTGTATCTGATGAAGATGAAGTTTTTCCTGTCAGGTGTATCTCATGAAGTTGAAGGTTTTCCTGTCAGGTGTAACTGATGAAGATGAAGGTTTCCTTTCAGGTGTAACTGATGAAGATGAATTTTTTGTGAATTCTGTTCACACAGAAATGCCACAACACAGCCTCAGTGCTTTGCAGTCAGTTGTATGTAGTCCTAACTAACAATTACTAGCGGGCTAATAATTTTGAATTAAAATTATACCTGCAAAACTTTAGCATGTTAGCTTGCTGATGTTAGCACTGCACCAACATATAACGTCCCAGAGCAGCTTTCATAGCTTAATTTACGTCAAATTTACAATACTGTATTACAGAGAAAACCAAATGATTCCTTTTTAGGAGTGATTTGGCAGCACTGGGAGGAAAAAAAACTCCCCTTGAACAGGATGTAACATCCAGTGTAACCAAGCTCAGGGAGGTTAGATGTCTGCCTCAACCAGCTGGGGTGAGGAGTAGATCAGAAACATATAACTTCTAAATCAGAGAGGACAAAACACAAACTACAACAGAGAGAAGACACAAAGTTAGTGACATGCAATGCTGACTTATATCGTACACTGAAGACTAGCGAGAGTCTGCTCAGGCTCATCGGCAGAAGCAAAGTGTCCAAGCTAAACAAGTAGTTTATGCATCAAAAAGCATATTCATGGTTTAAAATATCTTCATCAGCATATCGAAATATGTTTGCTGTACTTCTTACACCTCACAGAACATTAGATTTTTGGTTGATATTGCTGCCAGGTGATAGACAGCGATACAAGCTCTGGTCTGTGGTCATTAAGTCTCACTGAAGACTTTGTCATGGTGGCCATTGCTAGCTAAACCCCATAATGCTCTCTGCTTGCAAACATGAACTGCCTATAGTCTGAGTGGATGAATTATGTAAACTTATAGCAGGGATGAATCAGGGTCATCCGAGCATCTCTAACTATAAGTTTTATCAAAGAAGAAGGTTTTAAGCCAAATCTTAAGAGTAGAGATAGCATTTGCCTCCTGAAGCCAAACTGGGAGCTCATTCCACAACAGAGGAGCTGATAACTGAAGTTTCTGACTTCATTTTTACTTCTAGAAATTCTGGGAACCACAAGTAAACCTGCAGTCTGAGAGTAAAGGGCTTTTTAAAGATCATATGGTAAAATAAGATCTTTAGGAAAAGATGGAGCTTGGTCATTAAGAGTTGTATAATTCAATAAAAAATCCTCTTGAGTGTAGAGTAAAGTCAACTTTGCCCTATTCATGTTCTGTAATGGGAATATTCTGTCTCCGATAATTAATTCCTCAGTCAGAGCTGCCTTATGTTTGCTGCATGTTTTAATTACTCGCATCCTCGTGGTCATTCGTGCCATTTGTCAATCTGTTTTCAGTCTACAGCTCTGTACTTCTGCCAATTTAGTATTTCTAAATTCTGCTTTCTTTTGTCTCATACATTTTAGCAGTCGTCTTATCCATCCTCCATGTTTTGTTTTTGTCACCACTGAGACCCTGTTTTCTTCCAACCGGCTGTCACTGT
Source organism: Amphiprion ocellaris (assembly GCF_022539595.1). Lineage (NCBI taxonomy): Eukaryota > Metazoa > Chordata > Actinopteri > Pomacentridae > Amphiprion > Amphiprion ocellaris. The sequence goes on along the minus strand of NC_072785.1, from coordinate 27,005,502 downwards.
GAAGAAGAATCTGCTCCCAGCTGACTCTCCTGCTTCAGTCTGTCTGAACTGACCTGACCTGCAGCTGAGAAACGCCTCATTCAATCAGCCGATGTGAGGCTGTCTGCTGGAGAGTGACTGATGGGAGGACCGGCCCGTGAATGTCGGTGATGAAGCGCTGAACTGTGCACAGCTTGTATGTGACATATATAAAGAGGGAAGATGTTGCCAAAGCTTGAGCCGAGCAAAGTGCACAGCCTCCGCTTTATGTCAGTTTATTTACTGATAAACGAGTTAAATGGTTCATTAATTTAGATTAAGTGTAATTAATTGGCTGTTTTACACTCAGTAATGACATTTGTATCCCTCCTACACTAGAATTAAATGTACACGATCCCACAGAGACCAGACTGTTCAAAAAAAAAAAAAAAAGTGAAAGTCTGGCTGTAAAGGTTCCAGAAAAAATATGGAAAGAAATGGTGGAATACTTTCAGACATAAGAGATCTAAATAGTAAAAATCTAAGTTTGTATGAGTAAAAATTTATTGCAGAAACATATTTGCAATAAACATCTGGTCTTCAAATTTGCATATTTTTAATATAAAATAATTCAGAGTTAGAAATCTATATTTACGTAACCTATATGTGTCTCACAATCAGACACACACTGTAAAAAATAAAATTTTTCAAAATTAATTAAAAGATGGTGAAAATCAGGCAGTCAGAATGCCAGAAAAACCATGTTTAAAATGTTGGAATGCTTTTACTTTTACTTAAAAAAAAAAAAAAAAAAAAATTAAAATGGTGAAATTAATAGAAAATATCTTAAAAATAATACGATTTTTAGCTGTTTTCAATACAATTATACTTTGTAATTTAACAATTACACTTTGCAAAAGAATTAATTTTGGGATTTTTGATTGGACGTTATGTACTGTTTGGCCCTTTTTTTAAAATTTCATTTTGTTGTGTACAGCAGCAAGAACAAAAGAGAGTTTTTAAATAACAAAGGAGGAAAACCAACAAAGTTTCAACTGAAATTTCTCACAAACGAAACCAACCAAAATTCAGGCAACTACAAGTACAAGAAGATAGAGCAATGCAGTGTAACAAAAAATTAAATATTTTGGACTAGAAGATAAATCTAAGTGCACATGAATATAAATACTGCTAGCAGGCAGTTCATTTAGCTTAGTCTAGCCTAGCCTAGCTTGCCCTAACTTAGCCTGGCCTGGCCTAGCCTTTAGTTTAGTTAGCCTACCTTACCTTAGCTTAGTTTAGCTTAGCAGAAAGACTGAAAACATGGGGAAGCATAGCTAGGCTCTAGCTGATGCTAACATATCCATCTGCCAGCGCCTCCTAAGCTAGTTTTTAATATTTTTAATCAAAAAAGAAAACATTCACCTTTACACTATGGTTTTGTTAAGGTTAAAGTTATTTTTTGGCCTTTTGTTGGCTTTACTTGACAGGTTAGTAAGGAGAAGACCTGCAGCAAAGGGCCATGAGCTGGAATCAAACCCAGGCTGCTGCACTGGGGACTACAGCCCCTGTTCTTGGGTCACCCATTCAACCATTTGATCTATCTGGACACCCCTGAAGGTGAAGCTTTTGCTATTTTACTCTAAATTTTCTGATGGATTTATTGAAACTCGTGCATCTTTGCCACATAAAAAACAATCCTCCATTTTGGCACTTTTTGTTGATTTATTTTGTATCCTCTGGGAATCTGACAATATCTGATGGTTTGAGAATATACATACAGAACTGCTAATATTTAGTTATTTTCACTTCAACTAGGCACTTTTGGTAGGCATCTACAAGCATCTGGTTGTATCTTTGACCCTCCTCTTGACAAAATTGGTGCAGATCAACTAAAATTGTTGTCTTTCTGATACAGACTTTTCTTTCCATCACAGTCCACAGGTTCTTGATGGGGTTTAAGGCAAAACTTTGGGGGAGACTAAAACCTTAAGTCTAAAACCTTAATTCCAGCCTGATTTAACCATTTCTTTACCACTTTGGATGTTTGTTTGGGGTCATTGTCTTGCTGGAACACCAAGATCCAACCTTATGGCTGATGATTTTAGGTTTTAAAGAAGAATGTAGAGGTAGTCCTCCTTCTTCATTATTCAGTTTACTTTGTGTAAAACACCAAAACATCCCTTATCCATTCCAGCATGATACTGCCACCACAGTGCTTGATGGTAGGTTTGGTGTTCTTGGGGTTAAAGGCCTCATCTTCTCTGCTCCAAACGTATTTCTACTCAGTTTTTGTTCCATTTGACCACAGAACTTTCCCCCAGAAGGCCTTTTCTTTGTCCATGTGATCAGTGGAGCTTTAAGGTTCTGTTTCTAGAGGAAGAACTTCCTTCTTCATGGAGCCTCTCAGCTCATGTTGATGTAAAACACTGTGGACACTGACAGCTGTGTTCCAGCAGCTTATCATTCATTCGGACCTGCTTTGTAGTGAGTCTTGGTGACTCTTGACCATCCTGACCAATTGTCTCTCAGCAGCAGGTGATAGTTTGTGTTTTCTTTCTGACGGTAATATAACTGGACCATGAACTTTACACTTAAAAACAGATGATTTTGGGATCTGTAGCTGCTGAGTGCAATTGCTGGTCTCTTTGGGGAACTTTTGGCAAGAAGTTGGTGGAGATTCAGCAAAAGATAGCTTCATACAATAAAAAACAATTTCAATATATTCATTTAATCCTCCAAAAACAAAACAAACATTATAAAAATGTCAAAATTTTTGCCATTTTAATATTCCTTATATATCGATTATGAGCTGGAACAGAACGGATTTACTCTTGAACTTGAAAAAACAAACTGTCACCTATTCATCTGACAGACGAGAAAATTCCACTTAATGATATCTAAAATAATAAGTGTGAATGTTTTAGTCAGTAAAGGTGCGTAATGACTGAAAAGTTTCCCAAGAAGCACCATTTCTGAAGAGGACGCTGATTTCTCAGGTACTTGGCTTTTGTTGTCCTGCCGCCCACATGTGAAATATCACTTTATGTGCCAATTCCTGTTGACAGGAAAACACGTTTTTTCTTCTTTCTTTGAGGGGGTTTTCTTGGTGGTATTTTGACAGAAGCACTTGAGATTTTCCACTCAGGTAAAGACGGAGTAAACAGAGTGAAGAGGGATGCAACGTGGCCTCTTAACGAACCTTTGAAGTGGAAAGAGAGGCTCAAAATGTGTCTTTTATGAGCTCTATTACCTCGGCTAAACTTTTATTCCATCCTCTTTCTGGCTTTTTTACAGTGTTAAAAAGTAGAAAAGAGATTTTTCAGACTAATATTAACAAAGTTTTGACTGATTTTGACCCTAAAAATCAATTTGTCTGTGTGGTCACTTTATTTCAGATACCAGGAAAGTGTCCAAAATGAAGTCAATAGTGGCTGCAGTAATGAGGTTTGGGGATAAATTAGTTTTTACACAGTCAGGAATGTATGTTTTAAAGCAAGAATAAAATAACTAGAACCATATTTTTCTCTTCAAAGAAATGAAATATAGCCTGAAAGTGTTTTTGATGAAATTTATAGAGGTTTTTCTGGAAGATGCTGCAGGACTATTTTGCCAAGATGAAGTTTGGCTGTGGGATGATGTGATTTTGGCAGAAAGGCATCAAAGCAGATAAGTATGAAGATAAATATGAAGGATTTTCTGCAAAAAATGACACTAAAGAGTTTAAAATGGAGCCGATCTGTATGTGAACTGTGCAAATGTAATAACAACAGGAAAAAGACTAATAGGCAAGATATTCTGACCTCTCTGTGACCTCAATTACATCCTTGTGCTGCGTTCATGCAAATCAAAACACAGTGGAACGGCTGACATGGTTTGCATGAGTTATGAGGGTTTGCTGAGGTTTCACCCACGCAGTGAACACAAGTCTGCATTTGAAGTTTGTACAGTTCACACAGAAGTACAGTTTCATGTAATACACAAACATATGTGGCATAATGTCTGTAAAATATGATGCAGCATCAAAAAACATATGAACTAATGAATAATTTGGCACTCAGGTGGCATTTTTATGCATTTTTGGGACCTTTCATTTTTTTAAGTGTATTTTCCTATTCAAGCCTAAATAGTTTCACTCAAGTGACATTTTCAATTCGGAACTTCTACTTATAATCATTTTATATTAAAATTTAGTTACTCTTACTGAAATAAAGCAGTTTCTCTAACTAGAAAACATGAGTATAAGACAGGAGTTGAAGCCTACAGCGCCCTCTGTTGGCTGACAACAAGTCATCTCTGATTAAAGTGCAACACTTCAGGCAGTCATGTGTGCTCTTTAGTCATTATTCAAACATTTTTACAGCATAAAACCTCCAAACAAACACCAACCTCAGTCCACAGATGCTTCACAGCTCTACTGAGAACATTTAAAGGTCAACACGAGGCTGAACGATGCAGATTAAACGGTCAGATTGAAAAAAACTTTCTGGAAAGTTTAGTTCTGACCTCCACCAGTCAGTTTATCCCATTAAAGTGTCCACCTGAAGACAACTACTGCTGCTGACACGACTGTCAAAGTGTTAAGAACAATAATATGCTACGCGTTTAAATGAAAACGGTGTCAAAATTCCCTGTGTAGCTAATCTATGGAATAGTTTAGAAGGTTTGCTCTTTTGTGCATATTTAAGCACAAACTGAAACCTCTTTTTCAAAGGCCAAGTCAAATGCACACTGCTGGCTCTGTTCCCTAATTATAATATATCTCTTTAAGTCGTCCTCCACTCAAAAAGTTCTTTTTATTGTGATTTTACTAGCATGTTTGAGCTTCACTGTGCAGAAACATGTTGATGATGATGGATTTGTCTAATTTAAAGTGCAATAATAGAAGTGCTTTCTAACAAAATGTCTTAAACATGTATAAATGGAATTTTTATTTAATTATCTTGTCCAGTATTCCAATAACTGTGTTTGGTCTATAAAATATAAAAGACAAAAATATATTTCCTTAACTGGTTCAATAAAACTAAAACTATTATGTGCATAAAACAGACTTGAGATAAACTGCCTCAATTTTTCTTCATAAATTGTCTCAACAGTTAATTAAAAATAAGTCTTTAATTAAGTTATTTGCAAGAAAAGTCATTAAAGTGCGCATAGAAAATGGTCTTAAAAATATATGTACTTCTGTAACAGCTGGACAAACTGCAAAAAATGAATAATAATAAAGACTCAAAATATGGTGGAAAAAAGTTTTTTCAAATAATGTCAAATATCTGTAAGATACTGATTTTTTTTAAACTGACATTTGTGTCCCTCTTACAGTAGATCTGAATGTGTCTGATCTCAGAAAGAAAGGAAGAAAAATGTAGCAGCAAGGGTGCCAAAAAAGATAGATAGATAGATAGACAGACAGACAGACAGATAGATAGATAGATTTTATGGACAAGTCAATTTCCTGTCTTTTTATTATCTGTGAATTAACAAAACAGGCAAATTTTTATAAAACAATATTTTTCAAAAATTTCCATTTTTCAGTCCTTAAAATACCTAATGTTTCTTTCAAATAATGATGTAATTATATTTTTCAATTGTAGAAAATTATGGTCAAAAACTGTAAAAGAGCAAATTGTACAAAATGCACATTTTTGATGTGGACATTATATAACAGTTCTGTCTTTTATTTTGAAGTCAACATGTAAATAAAAAAAATCTATGTCATAACTGATTAAACATGTAAAATTAGTAAAATAAATAAATAAATAAATGCAATTTAAAAAATAAAATAATGCAAATTCCTCAAAACAAAACAACAACCACAAAACAACAACAACAAAAACTGGTACAAACTTTTTCAGAAATGTTAATTTTCACAGTGCATCTGCTGATGAAAGTCAAATAATAGAACTCAAAGCTCCAGAACAGCTCTTAAATGGATCTTGTCTTCATTTTTTTTAATAAATTGCCAGTTTGCTGATCATTTCTTCATCCATCATGAACCAGAATGAGGTTTTAATGCAGCCTAACATCTCCCAACGTTTCCTCATCAGCCCAGAGACTAAACCAGTTTGAGTTCCTCTAACTGGCTCCAAATGAGGTCCTGAAATGTTTAGCAATATTTTCTGACTAACTAATCTGTCTAATTAAGATATTATCCTCAGAATCATAACGACGGCGCAGAGATTTCTGCAGAAAGCCCCTCGGAGAGATCAACTGTGAGCTTCAGGGCCTCATCAAAGAGAGATTCCTGGTCTATTCCTGGAACCGAGCTGCCAATCATCCCCTCATCAGGCCTCAGATTCATATCGCAGTCTGAACCCGACAGCTGTTACATAACCGCAGTAATCCTCATGAAGAAGCTGTGATTGAACACACACACACACACACACACACACACACACACACACACACACACACACACACACACACACACACACACACACACACACACACGCACACACACATAAACACACACATAAACACACACCGCTGCAGACAATGAGGTCCAGCAGCTGCCCACACTCAGCTTCACATAGACCAGGCCTGAGATGGATCCAGTTCAAGCACCAGAGTGCAAATGGCCTACTTAGAGTTTAAAGTGAGTAATTAGAAACCTAATCAGGGCTCACTTTCTCACCCTGATCACCGTAATGAAATGCTGAGCTCCCGTCCTCGTACGTGACTCAGACTGAAGCAGCTGTGGCTGCCTGTAAAGCAGCATCACAACATCAGTCATAAAAAAACACTAAAGATGTGGAAAAATCAAGGAGGTTTGAAGCTTGATGCTTTACAATGACAATAATAGTCACTTTATTTATGAAGCTCATTTTGAAAACAAAGTTAGAAAGTGCTTTACGGTTAAAGAAATGCCAAATTAGACAAATATTTTAAAAATTCTAACAAATAAGACTCCAAACAAGGCAAAATAGGTAAGTCAAGTCAAATTAGTGTTTTTTTATATAGATAGTAGTGTCTTTATGGCATTATCAACCTGTGAATAACCCTAAATTTTCCATTTTTAAAGAAAATTGAAGTTGCTTGACAGAAGAACACTGGTGAAATATATTTGCAAATTTGTCCCAGTTTTCTAAATATTTCTTCCATTTTATGTCACAGATTTTTCTGTATTTTTTAGTTACCCCAAACATCAATAAAACTATAAAAATAAACTGTGCATTTGTATATATCTCTTGTAAAATAACCCCTGACTGTAAATAGCCATGAAATTTAAATTTATTAGAAGAAAATTTTATTATTTTACATTTAAAAAATGGTTAAAATACATTTGTAAATTTGCTACAATTTGATATTTCTAAATATTTTTCTTTTTAATTTTACAATTTTTTAAAGAAAATATTTGAAATACAAGACATTTTAAATTACAGCAAATTAAAATTATACGAAAAACGCGAAATGTGAATAACAATATTTAAATGATAATTTTTTTCAAATTCTGAAATATCTACAAAATTACAATTAGTTGATTTAAATACTTTTTTAAAAGTAAAATTTTACAGTAAAACATTGCAAAGGATAAAATGATCTGTGAGTAGAAAACATGTCTACTGGATAATGTCAGAAATGCAGCATAACAAGGCCTTTATGTTGTTTCTGAAAATACTTTTACTCTTCATTTTATCACATCTTCTGTCTTATTCTGCTGTCAGTGAGCAGCAGCTGTTATCTGGGTTTTATGTGACTCCAAATATTTAGGCTGGACGGAGGAGATCAGGTATCTGCTGGGCTTCAGAATGAGTTTTCATCTGGACTCAACAGGAGAGTCATGGATTCATGGAGGAAAGTGAGCAGAGGAGGCGTTCAGGAAACTCATTTATGACAAATAATGATCAATAAAATGCTCAGGTTGAGAATTTTTGTCATAACTTTACTGATACCTGTCCATGGTTTAAGACACTGAGGTCTTTGTCTGGATGTGTGTTATTGTGACTAAACAGTCCCAAAGGAGACTCAAACCTGCTTAACAATCAGCTGCTGCATTCAGGTGCTCCACGGAAAATCTGACACTTCTAAGATGAGTAGAAGAACCCTGAAAGTGACATTAGATTAGACCAGTGCAGCTTGAAATCCTAATATTGCTGTATTTACATGATGACTACAGCTTAACTTTTGGTTAAATGTTTTAGTGTTTGTCCACATTAGCAGATCTGTGGTTCTAACAAGAAAAAGTCACGACTAAGAAACATGAGAGCCTTTACTTGACTTGTGGGAATGTCTCTGATTAGATTATAGTGTGATATAATGCATTTTATAATCTGACAAAAGGTTGACGACAGTGTCACTGAAAACTACAGCACAAATGTTTACAATTAGTGGCCTTAAGTTGGTTAAAATTTGGGAAAGATGATTTTAGAAATGAAGTACGAACCAATTCGGTGTATTTGAGACCAAAGAAAGCACAAAAGGCAACATGAATATGAAGATTTTTACATATTTTCCTCAATTTCTGTCTAAATTTACAGTTTGTAACTTTTGCAAATGTCTTTTTATTGACATAAGTGCCTGTTTCATTTGGTGAAAACACTTTAAACCTGTAGACCGTCAAAGTTTTTCTACATGCAGCCCTTTTTTGTCATTGAAAAGAGGAAATTTTAGGCCTCTTTTACATCTTTTTGTATGCATTGCAGGTGCACGGCTTGAAAGCAAGAAGAAATATCGTCACTACAAATAGATGCAAGATATAATTAACCTATTATTTGTTTATATAGTGTTTAAATTATTAGCAAATACAATAAAATCAATGTTTAAAGCTGTCTTGTTTGTAAGATTTCAGTTTTTCTGGCTTTGTCTACAAATATAAAGCAAGTAGCCTGTAGCTATGCCCCTTTGGATATAATTAAATGAAGCAGAAGTAAAATTCTACTTAAAGCAGAAAGACTGTAGCTATTAAATGAGCATTTTTGTGCTCTAATAACTTCATAAAGCTTGTCCAAAACAAATAATCCCGCTAAAATAACTGTTAAATTCATCAAAATTAAATAAAATCAATAAACCTTGTCATATCAATTTAGTATTTATTCTAAAGTCATTAAAACACAGAGTAGGAAACACGTTTATTTCAGGATTGTGATATTTTCGAGTGTTCCTGAACACAGCGCCGCTCCCGCTGCCCGGACCGCGAACGCACCACCTCCTGTGCGGGAACAGCTGGCGGAGCGGCGTGTTTTTCTTGGTAATGCGGTGTTGGTTTACCGGCTCCGGGACGTGGACTCAGTCTTTGTGTCGCTGAACCGGAGACTTAGTCGATTTATATTTTAATTATCCGCTAAACTGCGGCTGGAGGCCACGTGGGAAAAACCGAGAGATGAACTCTGCAGCTGCCAATCAGCCGATAAAGAGGAGCAAGAAACGCTCAGATGTGCTGTTTATTCACATCTGGGACTGGATATAGATGTCAAAAATATATAAATTAACTCAGTTATAGATGGTCTATAAAACTGATGAATCTGCTGCAAACTAAAGTCTAAAAATACTGAGTTTAAAACACTTTGAAATTAGTATGAAGTGGGAAAAAAAACTGTTCAAAATAAACAAGTTTAATAAGTTTGTATTTGTCGCCATCTGTTGGTGGTAAAAAATAATAATAAAAAATAAAAATAAAAATCAATCCACACTGAAATACATGAGAAAAAAGGTATTTTCTCACATCTCACTATGAATTAATTAATTCTATTTTATTAGATTATTTTTTTAAAATTAAAATATTTTTTCTGATATTTTTATTTTCTATTTTTAATTTTCATTTTACTGTCAAATTTTGTCAAATATGTACATATTAAAATATCTTAATATCTACTAAAATATTTGAAAATATGTATGTATTTTTTATTAATTAATTTTCCAGTAGTAAATTAAATGTGTGACTATATTTAAAAATACTTTATCACATCATATATATATATATATATATATATATATATATATATATATATATATATATATATATATATATATATATATAAAAACAAAATGTCTTTCACAAGCTTTAGTTTTCATCTTTATTTGTAATAAAATATTTTTAAATATAACTACACATTAGATTCACAGCTTAAATTCATTTAATATTTTAAATATTTTTTTTTTAAAATTCAGACAAATAATTTTAAAACATGCATTTTTATAAAATTTATTAAAATGTATTTATTTAAATTTAAAGACAAACTAAAGATTGTGCAAGACATTCTGTGTAAATGTGATGTGATAAAATATTTGAATAATTTATTTCTGAAGTAAAATAATTTTTTAAAATGCATGTTTTAAAATTATGAACATTGGCACCATTTTTAAAATTAAATAAGAATTAGACTTTTATGTACATATATACACAAGTCTTGCACAAGTTTCAGTGAGTATCTTTAATTATGATTTTTTTGTTCATATAATTTTAATTTACAGCCAAAAAAAACAATTATTTTCAGCTGATCAACTTTGAGAAAAGCTAAATGTAATGTTTCAAATTGAGTTCCTTTCATGATTTTTTAATAAATGTTCATTTAATACAAACAGCTGGATGTATGTATGTTTTAACTAATTAACAGCGTTTCTGTGTGAACTTGTCATCCACACTTATTTATATTATTTGTGCTTTTAAGATGCAAATAAACATAATTTGTTCTATTTATTGCTTCAGTGTCCTATAGATAAAATACTGCCCTTCAGTGCTGCTGTGTTTATTCCCACTCCTTCTTTTACTGTTATTTAACACATTCGAGCCTCCAAAGACGACCAACAATCCTCTCGGATCAGAACGAGGGAAACAAAGAGGAGCAGAAATGGAAATCAGCCTCTCCTGCTGTCTGCTCGTCTGTGCTGAATATTAAGTATCAGCCGATGATTTGTCCTTGTGTTTGTCCTCCTCTGATACTTCCTCTCTGGGCGTCACATCCCCCATGAAGAGGCTAATCTGCTCCCAGCGGGGCTCCGACCCACGGAAAACACTCAGACCTTCCTGCTTTTGTCCCGCAGTCAGTGCAGGAGAGCAAACCTTTACTATAATGATATAAATATACGTATATATGTGGGTGTATAAATACGTCAGCAGTGGGTGATGCAGCTCCTAAATCTTATATATGCAGGAGATCAGCATGTGCAGGCCTTTTAAAAAGAGAAAAGGGTATGTTTGGATAGAAAAGTCTGTACTTTTAGTCATGCAACTTAATTTGTGTTGATGCACAGAACCACTAGCATGCAAATGTGCTAAAAAACAACAGCAATCCTCATGAAACCATTCACACTAATAGGAAATGTAACAGATCTGCACAAACTAATGCGCACTACATGATATTTAGGTGTGAATATTATGCATATTAGAAAGTAAAAGGGTCACAGTTTTTCATTTTATGTCATTTTGTAGTTCAGATTTTATGTTTTCTGTATATAGTATTATATTTGTTATCATTTTAAGTATATTTTTGTGTATATTTTGTTGAATGTTGTCATTTTGCAGTCTTGACATTATAGAAATGTAAATAAATAGGTAAATATTTAAGCAACTACAATACCAACACAGAAAAATGTGCAAATGAAATCATTCATATTATGAGACACAATATAACATTTTTTGGAGCATATATGTGTGTATTTTTTGTATATTTTGTTGAGTTTTGTCTTCATGTGCTACTTGGATGCTCTGGCACTGCAATTTTCCATCAATCTCACTTTCAATAAATCATGAAATAACTTCACATTAAGTATGGAATGCTGGACAAAGAGTAGATTTTGCAACACAGAAAGTTGTTTTGTTCAGAAATGTAAAAAAAAAAAAAAAAAAAAAGGCAAACTTGAATTATAACATGCTGTTGGGACCTTTTATGAAGATATTTAAGCAACTCCAGGTCTCAAGAATCCCCAAATCCCTCAAAAAACAGCAACAAAAACAGCAGCTGACACTGTAAATTTACATCTTTGTGTTTTGTTTGATCATTTTATCAGAGGTTACATAATATTTTGTGAAAGTTACTTTGCTAAATTTGTGTGAAAATGCAAAAATAACTCAATTCTATGCAGGTTGAAGAAGCAAACTTGTCCATTTATTTTCCAAAATTGCATGTTTGTTTTGGGTTGTTCTTTTGTTTTTTGGTTTATTTTTATTCCTGTCGCTGGATTAGGTTAAATAACATGGAATATTTAAAAGTTCAGCTACAGATGTCAATATTTGGCACCAATCTGGTGACCAAACTCCATCTTAAATAAGGTAAAACAACGCATTTCCACTTTATCTGCTGCCTCTAGTAATTAAAATGCAATGCAGTCACATGACGGGGACATTCTGAGTAAAGGAAGCAACATTTTCTACATTTAACCAGATCGTTTTATGTTTAAAATGGATGCAACAAGTTGATATTTGCTTTGTAAGCAAAGGAAAACCTGGAAAATGTAGTGACTGTATTCTGCACATATGTATTGGCTGTTTTTTTTAACATTTTGTCCAATTTTAGTTTTCTGTGAATGCATGCCGCCTTTACTATACTGCAATTTGCTTTTTGATCTCAAAAAATAAGAAAAATGAAGCTTTAAAATGCACCAAATTGAGAATATGGGCACAAAACGCAGCTTTTATGTTCGATTTTATGCTAATAAATAAACATAAAATCCAACCAATGCCTTCTAACTTTTCCTATCAGGTCACTAAGAGGTAAACAAAGAAGATACAGGGTTTATAAACACAACCAGAAAGAAATGGAGTAAAAGAGAAAGAGAGCAGAGATGCATGAGCCTCCTGCAGACTTTAAGAGTCTGAATCAACGCATGGAACAAAAGAAGGCAGCAGATCTAAAGTGCAGCTACTTTTCCCTGTTTGATGTCCCCAGGGATGGCAGGAATCATGTAAGCTCCCTGTAATTTACTGTGGGGTTGCCGGGGTAGAGTTAATTCCCACGAGGACCTTCTCCCGGTGTTTTTATAAAGTCAGGATTTGTAAAGCTGCTCTCGTTGACCCCCTGCAGGTCAATGGGGCAGAAGAGCAGCGTGACCCTGCAGGACTTAATACAAGGGTCTGTGTGGAGCAGATAAATGTCCGGAGAGAGGAGGAGATTGGAGGAAACACTTGAGGAACAATCTGGGATGTAGTAATTGTATTTCATGGCTTTCTGATCAGTAAAATGCAGGGAAAAAATCCATGAAATGTTGCTAAACAGGCAAAACAAAGGAGATATTTTAGAATAATTGTGCAGGAATATATACTAAAATCATTTCTGACACTAAAAACTGGATGCACAAGCCTTTTTTCCAAAAATGCAAAAGCAAATTTTGAAGCTTCTTGGTCAGTTTATTATCCAGGTTTCACAGGAAAAACACACTGACTCTGCATCAGCTGAGCAAAATGGCATCATTTATTATGCTACTGTATTTAAGAGATGATATACTGCAGCCTCTTTTGTGTATTTATGCTAATCTGAGGTAAAAATGTGCAAATTATTACCATTTAAACCTGCAAAAACATATATTTTAAGGCCACTAAAACGCAACAAATCAAATTATTTAGAAAAAAAAGCATGACCTGTTATAGAGTCTATATTATTTATATTAAGGGGTTTCTTATTTTATTTTAAGGGTCTTCTACAATACGTTTGCGTGCTTTAATGTTCAAAAAGCACATTTTTCTTCTCATATTGTACTTCGTTGTCTGTCTGTCTGAAATGCTTCATTTTTAGCTCCTGTCTCTTTATGGCAGATCTTTTTACCTGCACAAAGAAGTTATAACTCGCTAAATTATAGGGGGAAAAGCATAGAAAGAGTGCTTTAAGTTTATAAAGTTAGCAAACTGTTGCTGATTTACTGATCCAGCTGCAACATCATCCATTTGGAGACTAGTATTCATTCTCTTGTAGTTCCGTTTTTGGTCTCCATCAGCAAAAATGTAAATCTTTAACTGTGTTTGTGCTGTTTGCTGCTGGGGAGAGTGGTGTTTTTAGAGATTTTTAGGCAAAAATAGCTGCGTGAAGTGGCAAAAAGTCTGCTATGAGAGCGGTAAAGGTGAACTAAAACAGTAATTTTCTAATTAAGACAACATAACTAACAATAAATATAAATAAAGCTCCATAAAACTGACAATTCAGGTGCACATTTCCTTCAGAAATGTAATTTTTAAGCAAATAAAAGGCAAAAAATACTCAATTGCATCTTCAAAAACTGGAATATTTTCAGTTTTTCTTCGTCTTCTAGCACATGAAACTGAATATCTTTGGATTCTGGAGACATTTGAAGATGTACAATGGAATGTGGGGTTTACTTTTTAAATAATTTTCATTGTCATTTTAAAAATATCAAAGAGCGAGTCCAAGAAACATCCATAACTACAACAAAAACAGTCAATATTAGGTATAAGTAGGTTCTTTTGAAACTCAAAGCCACATAAATCAGCTGTATTTCCATAAAAAAGCTCCACTAAAGCTCCTAAACTCGCATATTTATGTCCTTCCCCCCTAATTAAGACAGCAGAACTTACAATAAATAGAAATAAAACTTCATAATGCAGAGGATTCAGGTCAGCAATTTCTTTAAAATTGTCATTTGTGAGCAAAAAAGGGAAAAACTGTTTAGATTTCAGCTTCACAAACTGGAGCTTTTTCAGTTTTTCTTCGTCTTCTAGCACATGAAACTGAATATTTTTGGATTCTGGAGACATTTGAAGATGTACAATGGAATGTGGGGTTTACTTTTTAAATAATTTTCATTGTCATTTTAAAAATATCAAAGAGCGAGTCCAAGAAACATCCATAACTGCAACTGAAACAATCAATATTGGGCATAATTAGGTTCTTTTGAAACTCTAAGCCACATAAATCAGCTGTATTTTCATTAAAAAGCACCACTAAAGCTCCTAAACTCCCATATTTATGTCCTTCCTGCAGGTCAACTCTTGTACTCATCTTCATCACAGATTTCCAATGAGCCTCCCTGACAGAATCTACTTTCTTTTTGCCTTCGAGGGCATCCAGACGTGCCCGAGGAGTCACGGCGGTTCTTAAGCGTCACGGTCAACTCCGGACTGCTGCAGGAGAAAAGGAAGGTCAGGATTACTGGAGGCTGTTTGCCTTCAGTAACCTTCAACCTGCCCTCCACTCCAACACCTGAAACACAATGTCAGATCCCTCTTTACACCCTTCTGTGGACACACGATGATCTGGGGGAAGTTGATCTGTGACATTAGCATCAGCAAACAGCAGCATTTGGTCAAATTAATCCTCATCTGTTGCACTTTTGCACAATGAAGCAGTTCCTCCGGTTAAATAGTGCCTGCATCTGAATTTACAAGGTGACATTCTGCACATCATTTGTTGTATCTGTAACCAAATCTTGTATTTCTAAAACATCTGCATGCAGTTTAGTCTGGGTTTTATTCCATTAACCAGCAGCAGTAGCAGCATTTTGTGATTATTTGATGGTAAATTTGCAGATTTGCAGCAAACAGTCACACATTTTAAAAGAACAAAAAAAAAAAAAAAATTGTGATAATATAAATATTTCTAAAAATACAAGTATAATACAAATATTTTAAAAATCTACAAATATAGATTTGGATTGAAATAATAACAATAATAATATAACTGAAAACATGTAAATTAATATTTTTTCTGTAATTTATATAATTGAACAAAACTGCGGAAAATAAATATATTTGATTTTGAATTATCTGCAAAAAAATGCAGAAAATATGGCAGCAAAGGGGGAAATACTGTAACACTGCAAAAAAAAACAATATTTGTAATATAATTATGTATTTCAGCTTACTTAAATACAGTAAAACTGTTTTCATTACAGTCAACATGTAAATTAATGCTTTTTTTCTGTGATTTTAATTAGATAATATCTGTAATAGTGGTGGGACGTGATTAAAAAATGTAATCTAATTAATTACAGGCTTTGTAATTAATTAATCGCAATTTGCAGTTTTGTCAAATAGCAATATTTGACACAATAAGTGAAGTTTTTCAATTCAAATAAAATTATGGTTGACAGTTGAATCAATGAATAGACATATATGTGTTTATAATTTAAAATTTATTTTAAAAAAGAAAAGGAAAATGTGACAGAGAAAAAGTGATTTTGATGAGTTAAAGCCTGAATTTAGTTGTTTTTTCCACTGTATGGCACATAAAATCAGCATAAGTAGTTCAAGGAGCTTCAGAAAGTTGAAAATCCAGAGATTCATTCTGTTTTCATCTTTTCTGGGTCTGATAAATGGTGTAATTTTGATGGTTCTTTTTATAGGAATGTCAATTTTTATTTGTGTAATTTTTTTATAAACAGAAAGTGTATAATTAAGTTATTAAAAGAGATATTTTTGTTGTTTAGGTTATTCCTCCTCCAAGGAGGCAGAGCCTCGATGGAGTAAAAACTTAAACCACAAAAATGTTTCATTTCTATTTATCTGCATTTTTCATCTGTCTGCTACATTCACAGATTACTGCAAATCTAAGTGCAATTATAGCGATTTTATTCAACATTTTAAGACTTTCTGTAAACTCAAGCACTGTGTAGAAAAGTGGTCTATTATGGGATGGCTACACCGTTAGCAGGACTCGTAGCTAACGTTAGCTCTGGTGCTAACAGCAACATGTTTTACACTGAGGTGATACCGTCGGCTTGAAGTGCTGCAGTGATAAGAAAACTCTTTGTTGTACAATTTACACACAACCAGGCTTTTATCCAAGCTGCCATCGGGAAGATTTTTAAAAGAAAACTTTCTGTCCAACAAGCTCAATCTCATCTTCCTTCACTGTTCACCAGTGCTTGACTTCACTCAGTGCTTCCTGTGCTTCTTCTTCATGGCTACAAACAGACTTTAGGTTCATTACCGCCACCTACTGGGCTGGAGTGTTCATCACAGTTACCCGTGTGCCAGAAATGAGGGAACTGAGGAGGGCGCAACAAATTGCGTTAGTATTTTTAATGCGTTATTTTCGGTAATTAATGAATCGAAATTAACGTGTCAAAGTCCCAGCCCTAATCTGTAATTTAGCAAAATTATAAATTATTTTTTAAAAATGTAAAAATAAAATTTTAAAATTCTTGATAAAGATGCACATATTTGTTTTTTCTGTCAAATAATGGTAAATATTTGTGAAATTTTTTAAATTTTAGCTGATTAAAATACAATTAAAAAATGAGTAATTTTACATACACATTTTTGACGTGAATGTTATTTAAAATTTTGTTATGTTTTCTTTTGGTTGACATGTAAATTGTTATTATTTTCTGTAATTTTACCAGTACATATATGTAATTTAACAAAATTGTAAAAATCTTTTTTGTTTTATAAACCATTAAAACCAGTTTTCTCTCCTTAAGATAGATTTATATTTTTTCTTTCAAACAATGGCAAATTTTTGTGATATTTTGTGATATAACAGTGATATTTTTGGCTGATTTAAATACAAGAAAAAGAAAAAGTAGTAGAATTTTACAGTCAAACATTGTAAGAGAATAAACTACCTTTTAGAAAAATAGTGATTTTTTTTAAAGTGAATGTTTACAATTTAGTGATGTTCTTATGGTTAACAACTTTTTAAAAATGTTTAAAAATCTGTGATTTTTCCAGTTAATAATTGGAATTTAACAAAACACAAAAAAGCATAACAGTAAATTATTTTTAAAAGAAATTACAGATAACAATAAAAAAAGAGCAAAAAAGATTTTTTTTAACTGTAAAAAATATGCCACCATATGTGTAGCTACAATATTATGTTTGCTCATGCTAGTCTATAATTATTAACAGTGGTGATTACCAGCCAGTTAAAAGGTTAAATACTCAAATTAATCTTGTTCACGAACATAATCTGATTTAATTGCCTCCAGTTGATGCATAATCTCTGGCCTGCTGAGCTCTTTACTGTATTTAATGGCTGCACTTGGAGCTCATTTTGTGTTTATTTCATGTGTCTAGTTCAGTGTGTGACTGCCGTACTTTTTTAGTGAGATAATTTATTTTATTCTGCTGACATAATGTCATTATTAGTAAATGCATAGACAGGTTTGAAGCGAATATGTGATTTGTTGACAAAGTGAAATTTAACACGTGAGCTCACAAAGACGTAACTGAGCAGGATGCATTCGAGGGTCTTAACGCTGCAGAAATGACAACAGAAGCGATGCACGAGGACTGAGCAGACATGAACAGCAGCAATCTGATGATGACATGGACACTAATCTGAATTTCTGCAGTGGCCAGTGTCAAAGCCAAAGGCGTTTGTCCGTTTGCATTCATTGACAGGATCTCACGGGTTATTTGTCAACACGACTCGTAAAGCTTTGGTAATCTCCTCGTCCTCGCCTATAGACTGATTGATAATTGATCCCTGTTCAAACAGGCTCTCTGAGGGCCACAGTTGCCTTTGAATGCCAAACGAGTCATTCTCGCTCATCCTCTCGCGGCAGCCTAATCCGATAAACGAATGGGAATGAGAGTCGTCCTCTGCTGATGCCAACCTTTCACTCTGCCATTTGTCTCAGATTGTTTACTGATGAGGCCTGGCCGTGATCGTGGTCGCTCTCTGAGGGTCGCTGCTTTTGTCTGAAGAACAATTCGAGGCCCAAGTAGAAGAAAAACACAAAAACACAAACAGTAACAGCTGCAGCTCATAATCAAGTAATTTGGTTTCATGACTCTGTCACATTCACCAACACAGATCTCTGAGGCCTTTCGTTGCAAACATAATGAAGTTTAAATTTGCTTTGGAAGTGTTCTGTTGGTCCATCAATTTAGTAAAGACTGGAATATCTTATTCAATTAAACAATTTTGCAGACATTCCTGATTCACAGACAATAAAACCCAATGAGTTTGGAGATCATCTAACTTTTCCTCAAGTGACACCAAGAACTTCAGGAGGACTTTAGTGAAATGTTTTGACATGCATTGGGTTGGATCACCACTAAATTTGGTTGAAACTGTCAATTGTCCCTCAGAATTAATTTTAACAATGCTGGCGATCAACCACAACATCTAGTTTATCCAACACACTCCGATCAACTTTATAGGCTGTATACAAAAGAAGAACATAGCAACCATGACATCATCTGTTAGTTTGCAGGCTACCATTTTGAAGCCTTGAATTTGGAATTTGATGCTATCTTGGGTTTTTGAAACTGGACGTAACAACAGTGGTGGATCTGATTTGGATCCTACACATGGCAATATGTTACAGACCTGTCCAAGATCAGATACCCTAAGACATAACCTGCTTTCATGTCTATTTTCCTCCAAAAAAAAACATCATACACAATAAGAACATCATGCTGTACTGAAGGAGGCTTGATAGTAGCCATTAAGACTATAAACTAATTCGGAGAATGTTTACTGAGGAAACAAATCAAGTTAGATGTAGGGTCAGTTTACCATAGACTTCTATATAATCTGAACTCTTCTTGCAACCAGTGCAATTACTGGCTCACCACAATGAATGCAGAAAAGTTGACAGGTTTCCCCAGCATCCTGCATAGGTAAGATGCTTATTCAGTCATTGAAGGGTATTTTATGGCAACCAGAACTTTTCTTCCAATCTAAAACTGCCCCTTTAGAACATCTTCTATGGTGTGCCTGTGTGGACTCTAAGTCGTCTAGTCATGGTAGACCTAGGAGCTTCTGTAAAAAAGCAGCTGGACATTTCTTTTAGATTCCTGAAGATATTTCATCTCTTCTAAGAGACCCCTTTTTAACTGAAGCCCCTAAAAGGAGACTAGACTTCACCAGAATGCATGCAAAAGACTTTGAAGTCAACCAGAAGGAGGTTCTTTGGACTGATGAGACCAAAATTAAGTTTTCTGGCCATTAGACTAGATGCTATGTTTTGTAGACACCAAACACTGCACACCATCACCATTGTGAGGCAGCATCATGATGTGAAGCATCACGATGAGAAGCATGGTGGTGGCAGCATCATGATGTGAAGCATGGTGGTGGTAGCATCATAATGTGAAGCATGGTGGTGGTAGCATCATAATGTGAAGCATGGTGGTGGTAGCATCATGATGTGAAGCATGGTGGTGGTAGCATCATGGTGTGGGGATGCTTCCCAGCCGCAGGTCCTGGAAGGCTTGTAAAGGTTTGTACTTTCCATCTTATATTTTCAATTATTTGATATTACTTTGTAGAAATTCATTTTCGCTTTGACATGAGTCATTTTTGTAAATTCTTGTCTAACAAAAAGCCAAATTAAATCAACCATGACTCAACATTGAAAAGCAATAAGAGGAAGAAAACTTCCCAAAGGGGGTGAATGCTTTTTCTAGCTCCTGGAATGTGTCAGTTTTGTGTTTACAGCCACGAAAATGAACAAAAAGCAGGTTTAAAGGTCAAAAAAACATCGACTCCATCTACTCTAAGAGCCACGGGAGAAAATCAAATAAGGCTACACGGGATATTGTTGTTATATCTAATATTACATGTATATTTACGCAGTGCAGAGGACTTATGGTAATGCTTTCTGTGTGTCTGTGCTAAACTTCTCCTTCTACCTCCACAGTGAAGAGGATAGGTCAGTCAGTGATCGGCTCAGGCCCTGAGCAACACAATTTTATTTGTACGGCGTGACACAGGGAATGACATTTAACTTGTTATTATTTCCCGGAAAAGATTAATGATAAATTGTCCATTATTTTTCCTTAAAAGTGAAAGATAAGACCGCAGTCATTTGCCCTAAAGCCAGAGTGGCGCCACTATGCAAAATGACAGCCAATTATCGGGGCCTAGTTTGGGATAATGACTTTACAATGAATCTTTTGATTGAAATGTAACTGGGTTGGCCCTGGGCAAAGTGCAGAAAAAAAATAAAGAAATAAATAAAATGAATGAATAGAAAAGTTACAGAAACAATGAGCACTACACCACTGATTCTCTCGGCCTCTCTCTCGCCACTCCTCTTTAAAAACAGCTATAGGAGAAGGGAAGGCCGAGATATGCATATATTGATGAAAAAATTATTAAGTCGCAGAGCGCTTGCAGCAAACATAAATTAGCATATTCAGGGTAAATATGCAGACTATTTACGATAATAAGACCGGATTATTCAATTCAATGAATGTTAAATAGATGAGGAAATGGTATGTGTCTTATCTAGTCAAAGCTCCTATTCATTTTAATCGCTTCCCAATTGAACTCTTCATTTTATTCTCTCTGAGTTATTGTTCCCATTCCAGCCGGCGATGGCACCTATGGGTCCTGGGAGATTTCACCGCCGGTCACGTGGTTTAAGTGGCGCTCGCCTCGTTCTCGGCGGAAATGGAGAAAGTCGACGTCACCCCGAGGCCAGCATCGCGATAAGCCCCTTTTCATTATGCACAGGGGCCGATGCAGAACAAGATAAGCCGGGCCTCGTGTGCATAAAGGCGAGAACATACAAGTCATCTAGATTAAATAAAATAAAAAAGCAGCAGCACGGCTCCATAAACAAAACACATTTGGTTTCTTATTGTGTGCATTAAAACTTTCACTCCAAGCAGTTTGAATCCGTTTGTGTGTTAATGTAATAGTCTTTCTAACATGCATGCACACGGACTCCTACTGCTGCAGGCTTCTATTCAGTTCTAGCTTCAAAAAACACCATAAAATTGACATATTTGGATGAATTATCAATTAACTTGCACATGAAACACATTGAATAAAATCATTTTTACTTTTTTACAGGATTTTATATTTTTTTTGTGCCAGCATGATAATGTGAAGCATGGTGGTGGCAGCATCATGAAATGAAGCATGGAGGTGGCAGCATCATGATGTGAAGCATGGTGGTGGCAGCATCATGAAATGAAGCATGGTGGTGGCATCATCATAATGTGAAGCATGGTGGCGGCAGCATCATGATGTGAAGCATGGTGGTGGCAGCATCATAATGTGAAGCATGGTGGTGGCATCATCATGATGTGAAGCATGGTGGTGGCAGCATCATGAAATGAAGCATGGTGGTGGCATCATCATAATGTGAAGCATGGTGGTGGCATCATCATGATGTGAAGCATGGTGGTGGCAGTATCATGATGTGAAGCATGGTGGTGGCATCATCATAATGTGAAGCATGGTGGTGGCATCATCATGATGTGAAGCATGGTGGTGGCATCATCATGATGTGAAGCATGGTGGTGGCAGTATCATGATGTGAAGCATGGTGGTGGCATCATCATAATGTGAAGCATGGTGGTGGCATCATCATGATGTGAAGCATGGTGGTGGCAGCATCATGATGTGAAGCATGGTGGCAGCAGCATCATGAAATGAAGCATGGTGGTGGCATCATCATAATGTGAAGCATGGTGGTGGCATCATCATGATGTGAAGCATGGTGGTGGCAGCATCATGATGTGAAGCATGGTGGCAGCAGCATCATGAAATGAAGCATGGTGGTGGCATCATCATAATGTGAAGCATGGTGGTGGCATCATCATAATGTGAAGCATGGTGGCGGCAGCATCATGAAATGAAGCATGGTGGTGGCATCATCATAATGTGAAGCATAGTGGTGGCAGCATCATGATGTGAAGCATGGTGGCAGCAGCATCATGAAATGAAGCATGGTGGTGGCATCATCATGATGTGAAGCATGGTGGTGGTAGCATCATGATGTGAAGCATGGTGGCAGCAGCATCATGAAATGAAGCATGGTGGTGGCATCATCATAATGTGAAGCATGGTGGTGGCATCATCATAATGTGAAGCATGGTGGCGGCAGCATCATGAAATGAAGCATGGAGGTGGCATCATCATAATGTGAAGCACAGTGGTGGCAGCATCATGATGTGAAGGATGGTGGTGGTTGTATAATATTATATAAAGCCTTTTCTAAAGATTTATTCATGATTTTTAATGTCTTTTTGTTGCTCTTTTTACGTAAAGCACTTTGTGCAGGGTGTTGTTGACATAAACTTTAATTCTGCTATTATATTATTATTTGTTGCATCTGCAGCACTGAAATGCACTTACATAATATTTGCTTCTTTTTGTGAAGCTCTGAAGTTCAAATCTAAGAGTAAAACATTAACTTCATGCTCCATTAAGGGAAGCCAGGCTATGTGCCTCTGATTTCTTATTATGAAAAGTAGGGTCCTGTCAAATAAAACTGTATTTTAGTTGCCTCCATTGAAATTATCACTTGCTTCTCTCCATACTGACTCTCTATTTCATGATCCAGAAGATCTAGCAGTTGCATAGTAGTTTAAGGCAGCCTGTTTATTAAATGTACCACGCTTTGCAACCTTGTGAAGACAGCATCAAGAGATATTTTAATAAAAAATACAACTTGATTAAAAGTACAGGGGCCTCCATGACTCCAAGAGTAAATCTAAACTTGTCCGTGCTTTTTGCTGCTGTTGTATTTTAATTTAAAGCACAATTAATATTTCAATAACTGTAAGGATGAAGGTATTTTAGAGCAAATCAGGTCTTTATTTATTACAACCAGGGTGTTACAAATTAGAGCCTTGGAGAGAGAGTTATATTATTTATGGTTGATGATTTTATGGGCAAAGTTTTCAGGAACTTTATCTGATCCTGATTAAATAAACATATTTTATCACGTAACAGCAAAATTATGAAGCCTTAAAAATGACAAAAGGTACATAAATATGAATAAACTGTTGATCAGACCACTTGAAAATATGATGGAAAACAAAGCAAGTAATTAAAATGAGTTCAAATATAAAGCAAAAACATGTCTCACTCTTTAATTCTGCCACCTTTTTTTATTTTAACCCTCAGTCATTTTTCATTTATGCTTTCGTTACTCAACATTGGTCCATTTTTCAATTAATTAAATGGGCTAATCCTCCCTTGTAAAGTCTATTATATTTAAAACAGACAGAAAAACTCCTTCCTTTCATCATCAGCTTTGAAACGTGCACCAAAATCTCAATCTAGTGGCTTAAAGGTTGAAATGTTTTAATGATAGTTTATACAAACTGTCATCTGCTGCCATCTAGTGTTGACAGCGGGTACTGATGGATTCTAAAGGACTTAAAAAATGCAGTTTTCCTGAAATAAACAAAAATTAAACCATCTACATGTAAAAACTGTAAATTTGAGAGCTACTTTTACACAAAATGTTATATTTTGGAAATAATAATACTAATAATGAATAAACAAAATGTTGTTGGTGGTGTTATTGAATATTAAAAATGTCATATACTTTAAAATAATTCCTCAAAGTTACAAAATAATAAAACTTGTCTTATATTAGTATTAACAAATCTTGTGATGTCTGGCTTCACTGTTGAGCTGAAAGTGTTTTCCCTTCATCTGTCACATGGTGTCGCTCTTCTATCAGAGTTTTTTCTGGTCACATGTTTGTTGCTGTTACTGATTTGAAGCATCCAGACAGGAGACAGTAAGAAATTAAATAAATAAATGAATAAAAAACAGAGATGTTCCAGCTTCTCCCAAAGGTGCTGAGCGATTCTGACGTCAGACAAGTGTAAACCAGGAGAATAATTCCTACATGAACATGAAACAGGAGTTAAAACACAAAGTGCTCACACAAAGTCCTGAATGGAGGCAATTTAAATACACTTTAATTCTATAGGAGGTTTATTTTTCATAATGCTAAGTCAGAAGCATGTAGCATAGCTTTTCTGATTCAAGCTGGAAGTGCTGCAGATACAACAGTGAAAGAAGGAAAAATAAAGTAATAATAATAATACAGTATAATAGTTAAAATAGAGCTGAAGTGCCTTGCAAAACTAGAGTTGCTTTACACAAAAAAGCAACAATAAAACATAAAAACATTATTAAAATGTTAGAAAAGCATGAATAAAACTTCAGAAAAGGCTTTAAAAATATTAGATGAATCAAGTGAGCATTAATGTTAACCACCACGATGCTGCCACCACCATGCTAACATTATGATGCTCTATCACCATGCTTCACATCATGATGCTACCACCACCATGCTAACATTATGATGCTCTACCACCATGCTTTCATATCATGATACTGCCACCACCATGCTTCACATTATGATGTTGCCACCACCATGCTTCACAATATGATGCTGCCACCACCATGCTAACATTATGATGCTCTACCACCATGCTTCACAATATGATGCTGCCACCACCATGCTAACATTATGATGCTCTACCACCATGCTTTCATATCATGATACTGCCACCACCATGCTTCACATTATGATGTTGCCACCACCATGCTTCACAATATGATGCTGCCACCACCATGCTAACATTATGATGCTCTACCACCATGCTTCACAATATGATGCTGCCACCACCATGCTAACATTATGATGCTCTACCACCATGCTTCACATCATGATGCTGCCACCACCATGTTTTCACATCATGATACTGCCACTACCATGTTAACATTATGATGCTGCCACCACCATGCTAACATTATGATGCTCTACCACCATGCTTTCACATCATGATGTTGCCACCACCATGCTTTACATCATGATGCTGCCACCACCATGCTTCACATCATGATGCTGCCACCACCATGCTTTACATCATGATGCTGCCACCACCATGCTTCACATCATGATGCTGCCACCACCATGCTTCACATCATGATGCTGCCACCACCATGCTTTCACATCATGATACTGCCACCACCATGCTTCACATCATGATGCTGCCACCACCATGCTTTCACATCATGATACTGCCACTACCATGTTAACATTATGATGTTGCCACCACCATGCTTCACAATATGATGCTGCCACCACCATGCTTCACATCATGATGAAATGTGGTGAAGCAGACACATAAAATCTTGGAAAAATAGTTTTTTGTGCTAATTTATCCTTCATCTTGCCATTAATGTCTAACTGAGATCCAATATCTCTTCTGATAGGGAGTCCTGGTTAAGATCGACAGCAAAACAGTGATATATCACCACAAAAAATATATATACCGACACAAAACATACAAGGATTGGGGGTTAAAAACACTAAAAATAAGGACACATAGTTAAAGTTCTGGTATTGGTCACTAAAATCTGAATAAAAATGTTAATCTGTTGAAAGGTTTCAGAAGCTCGAATTAAAGTGCTTCTTGTGGCTTATTTCAAGCTTACAGTGCATAATCTGTATTGACGAGAGGAATATGTCAGCGAACTGGAGCAAAATATATGGTTTTATGCACAAATATGACATTAACATGCAGCATTTAGCTAAGTAGATATATTATTCCACCTCTGGTTGACAGCAGACAGCAGGACGTCACAGCAGGTAACATTCAGCATTAAAAATATTTCACCTTTTTAAAGCAGATAACTATCATAAACTACCCAAATTCTTTTAATGCACACATTTCCTGCTAATACAATGTCAAATTGGCATGTTTTAATGTATTTATGACTAAAAAAAAAACAGAAAAAGAGAAGCCTCCACCCGCTCCCCCTCCTCCCACCCGCACTATAAAAAAGCCCTGACATTAATTATTTGCTATTTTGCAGGCGGGAGTCTTGCCCTTTTGTTAAAGGGAGCCATTTATCCCTTTGCATGATGCCTGATTTCAAATGAACAACACCATGATGAAGATAATGACGTTTCCCGCGGCTCGTTGGAGAGCTCGTGCAGGTGAATTAAAAAGTGTTAAAGAAGGCGAAGACGAGCAGGTTCGCGAGTCAAGTGACTCCCATCTAACAGGTTGTCATGGAAACCGGCTGTTTTGCCACCTATGGATGTCAGCAGCCGTCATCTTCATCAGCTCCTTTTGATGCTTTAGGAGGGGGGAGGATGGAAGGAGGAAGGAGGAGTCATGTAAAACAGGGTTGCAGCATTAGCAACAAATGGCTAATTGTTCCTCCACTTCTGAGCAATAACATCAAGAACCGTCACCAAGGCGACTCTTGATCTTTCTGAATGGCTAAAGCCTGTTTTTCTTCTTTTTTTTGTGTGTACTGTAAAAGCTTTTCGGCATCAAGGGATTCGGGACAGACATTCGTTATGGCCAAGGTCCTGCTTTATAGGACAGGCATCCCTGTGGTGGAAAAACTACTTCATCTTTGTTTCTCCTCTTGGAAAATCTCCAAAGGGAACATTACTGCAGTTCATTTAGACTCTTGTTCATGTCCTCCCCCCCACTTCCTCCCCTCTATCATCTCCTTTTACTGTTATTCTGTCCTGCTCTGTTAAAAAAAAAAAAAAAAAACCCTTGGGGTGAATGTGAGGGTTCACACAATGAGGATTCAGTCCAGGCTTGAGTGCAAAGATTAAAAGAAGAGGAAAAGAAAACTCATGGGCATTTTTATCTCAGTTGAGCCGAGGTTGTTTCCCCAAGAAGGAGCTCCACAATTGCTACATGTAGGCACACAATTCATAAAAAATGGAGTCTTTCATCTTTGCCAGACCCCGCTGTGATGTTTTATTCCATTATACCATTTAAAACTGTCCTCAAATAACACACGAGTCGCTGCGTAGGAAAGCACGTTTAGACGGCATGTTTTTAAAAGACGCAGGACAAAACCCTCCTCAAGTAATGATTTCTTCTCTCAAACAAACAATTAGGCTTGTTTACAACAACACAAAACCATGGTCGATTGATTTAGGCTTTTTGGACAAGCATTTAAAAAGAAGACTTTTTCGTGTCGAAGTGGAAACACATTTCCACAAAGTGATGCCAGTTCATTAAAAATATCAAATGTAAAGTAAATGATTGCAGAAGTATTCCCACACCTTCTTCCAGTCAGTATTTAGTAGATACACCTTTGGCTGCAATTACAGCATTGATCCTATGTGAATAGGTCTCAATCAGGATGCTGCAATTTTACTTTATTCCTCTTGAACTAAATTGTTCAGACTCTGTTAGATTACTCAGGGATCATCAGTGAACAGCCCTTTTTAAGTCCAGCCACTAATTCTCAGTTAGATTGAGGTCTGGACTCAGTCACTCCAGAACATTCGCCTTGTTGTCTTTAAACCATTTCTGTGTTGTCTGCATACTTTGAATTATTGCAAATCTTCCCCAAGATTCAGTTCTCTTGCAGACTGCATCAGGGTGTCCTCCAGGATTTCTCTAGATTTTGCGACATTTGTTTTATTCTCTACCTTTATTCTTCCAGGGCCTGCTGCTGAAAAATTCCCCATGTCATGATGCTGCCACCACCATGTTTAACATCATGATGCTGCCACCACCATGCTTCATATTACAATGCTGCTACCACCATGCTTCATATTATAATGCTGCTACCACCATGCTTCCCATCATGATGTTGCCACCACCATGTTTAACATCATGATGCTGCCACCACCATGTTTCATATCATGATGCTGCTACCACCATGCTTCATATTATAATGCTGCTACCACCATGCTTCCCATCATGATGCTGCCACCACCATGTTTAACATCATGGTGCTGCTACCACCATGCTTCACATTATGATGCTGCCACCATCAGGCTTTACAGTGGGGATGATGTGCTTAAAACATACTATCTAGTCTGGTTTTAGTCTCTTCAGAACAAAAAAGCTTTTTTCAGGTGATTTCAGAGACCATCCCTTGCCACCACATGCCCTTTGGTCAACTCCAGTTGAGATTTAATATGAGCAACAGATGCATATTATCAAAGGTGCTGGACATCTCAACAAGTTCAGACACAATCATCCTCAAGGTGTTATATCCAGAGTGCAGCTCTTGATGTGCTAGTTGAAGAGCTGCCAGGCCTGATAGAATATATCAGATCCTACCAGAGTAGATCTAACCTTCTCTTGTTCTATAAACCACATTAGATCTTGCTGTGTAATTTAAATGTCATTTAAATCAAACAGCGGATCTACAAAATTATCTGTCAGTAAGATAATGAAAGTCATTACGATTCATCTCCTGGGAACCGTGAAAGCCAGATTAGAAAGCGTAATTAAGGAGATCATGGGGGGCATAATTGTCTGTGCAAAATTTCATTTAAATCCATCCAGTAGTATTGGAGATAATTATACAAATGACCTGCTGTTAGCACGACAAAAAGTCACCAAAGTCATCAGGATTCATCCTCTGGGAATCAGTAGGTCTCTGAAATTTTGTGCAGAACAATCAAGCAGATATGAGGTGAAAAGTCATTACTAGTGGTGCTAAATTAGTATCAAAGGATCAGTAAAGTCTGATTTATCCTCTGCAACCTGGTTGTAAATTAATTCACTGTATTCAGAATTAAGGATTTGATTGCACTCACACAGGTAGGTGACAAATTAAAGAAAAAACCTGAACTTTTCACCCCTCTAATGAGCAGGTTTAGGGTCTTTTATGCTGTTGTGGGAACTTTTCCAAGACAACAACATGCACATCCATAGAGCACAAAGGGTCACTGAGTGGTTTGGGTGTGAAAATGATATGAATTATATGTTACGGCTTTCACATTCACCAGATCTCAAATTAGTTGAACTCCTATGGCAGATTTTGTCAGATAGAACTCTCCACCACCACAACACCAAATGGGAGTATCTTTTGGAAGACTGATCTTAATCACTTCAGTAGAAGTCCACAGTCTTGGAGAATCAACGGCAAGAAGCACTGAAGCTGTTTTGTCAGCTTGTTGTGGCCCAACATCTTATGAAGTAAGTTTTTCCTTTAATTTGTTCCCTGTTTGTGTCTCATATCATGAGTGAAAACCACAGAATGTCTGGATTACAACGATAAACATGACATTTCCAGAGAAAATATAAAAGCAGCATAATATATAATATACTGTGTATTTATGATTGATTGAAATATTCATTTTTACTGGTCATGAGCCTTGTTCTTACTTTAGAGAGAAATGCAGAATATAGGTCTGCATCACATTAAATTAATTATGTAGGAAATGGCTGCCTGACATTTCTGTCATCATGCTTCACCTGCTGGTTGTCAGAATCCAGCTCTGCACTCCACTTAGCCACCTCCCACCTCCTCTTTCTCTTTCTATTGAGCCTTTTGGAGCTTATTAATGACTGTAAGCACCCAAAATTAACATTACAGTTAAAAACGCGTTAAATGGGCTGTTGCTTGGCCAACTTCAGCCCTGCCATAAGGTACTATGGATGTCTGTACAATCCAAGTCCCCTTTTATTGCTTTTTAACACTGAATCACGGACCTTGTTTTTTAACAAGAATTTATCCCAAAAAGACTCTTTCATGTCAAAATGAAAACAGGTTTTAGCAAAATAATGCCACTTAATTTTAAAAAATAAAATGAGCGATTGCATGAGTTTTCACCTCTTTTAACCATTTCTGTGTCACTTTGTCTGTTTGTTTCAAGTCGTTGTCTTGCTGGAAAACTATTTTTCTCCCAAGTCTCAGTTCTCTTACAGACCGTATCAGTTTCTCCTCCAGAATTTCCCAATACTTTGCTTTATTTATTTTAATGTCTACTTTTACAAGCCTTCCAGGACCTGCTGTTGAGAAGCATCATGATGCTGCCACCACCATGTTAGCATCATGATGCTGCCACCACCATGTTAGCATCATGATGCTGCCACCACCATGTTAGCATCATGATGCTGCCACCACCATGTTAGCATCATGATGCTGCCACCACCATGTTAGCATCATGATGCTGCCACCACCATGTTAGCATCATGATGCTGCCACCACCATGTTAGCATCATGATGCTGCCACCACCGTGCTTCACATCATGATGCTGCCACCACCATGCTCCACATGATGCTGCCACCACCATGCTTCACATCATGATACTGCCACCACCGTGCTTCACATCATGATGCTGCCACCACCATGTTAGCATCATGATGCTGCCACTACCATGCTTCACATCATGATGCTGCCACCACCGTGCTTCACATCATGATGCTGCCACCACCATGCTTCACATCACGATGTCGCCACCATCATGCTTCACATCATGATGCTGCCACCACCGTGCTTCACATCATGATGCTGCCACCACCATGTTAGCATCATGATGCTGCCACCACCATGTTAGCATCATGATGCTGCCACCACCGTGCTTCACATCATGATGCTGCCACCACCATGTTAGCATCATGATGCTGCCACCACCATGTTAGCATCATGATGCTGCCACCACCATGTTAGCATCATGATGCTGCCACCACCATGTTAGCATCATGATGCTGCCACCACCGTGCTTCACATCATGATGCTGCCACCACCATGCTCCACATGATGCTGCCACCACCATGCTTCACATCATGATACTGCCACCACCGTGTTTCACATCATGATGCTGCCACCACCATGTTAGCATCATGATGCTGCCACTACCATGCTTCACATCATGATGCTGCCACCACCGTGCTTCACATCATGATGCTGCCACCACCATGCTTCACATCACGATGTCGCCACCATCATGCTTCACATCACGATGCTGCCACCACCATGCTTCACAGTGGGGACAGTGTGTTTATGATGATGTGTAGTCTTTCCCCAAATATAGCGTCTCATCTAATGGTCCGAAAAGCTCAATTTCAGACTCATCAGACCAAAGAATGTTCTTCCAGTTGACTTCAAAGTCTACTCCATGTCTTCTGGTCAACTCTTGTCAAGATTTAATATAAGCGTTTTTCCAACAGTATCCTTCTCTTTGCCACTTTCCCATAAAGCTTTGACTGGTGAACAACAGCCAACAGTTGTTGTATGAACAGTCTCTCTCATCTCAGAAGCTTGTAACTCCTTCAGAGGAGTCATAGGTGTCTTGCTGGCGTCCCCCACTCCTCACTTTCTTGCTCGGTCATTCAGGTTTGAGGACAATCTGCTCGAGGCACATTTACACAGATCATACTTCTTCCATTTCTCAGTGATGGATTTAACTGTACTCCAAGAGATATTCAGTGGCTTGGAAATTTTGTTGTGTCCGTCTCCTGACCTATGCTTTTCAATAACCTCTTTGTGGAGTTGCTTGGGGTGGTATTTTTTGTCTTCATGGTGTAGTTAGATCCAGGAGTACTGATCCACCAGTGGCTGGACCTTTCAGATACAGGATTCTTTATGCTACAATCACTGAGACACATTCACTGCACTCAGATGATCTTTATTTCACTAATTCTGTGACTTCTAGCACCAACTGGCTGCACCTGTGTTGAATTAGGTGAGTGACTTTAAATGAGGTGAATACTCCTGCAATCATGTTTTTTTTAATAGTTTATACACAAATCTACACAAATATTTGTTATAGATACTACAAGTATTTCCAACTTTTCAGGACAAATTTTAGCCCCTTGGTGACTGCTCATCTTCCACCATCACCAAGTAGGGCAGAATAGTGTGCAGTGGTTCGCACTGACGCCTCACAGCAAGGAAGGTTGAACCCTGCTGGTCTGTTAGAGTCCTTTTGTTGGAGATTGCATGTTCTTCTTGTGCCTGCGTGGGTTTTCTCTCGGGGCTTCACAGTCCAAAGATATTCCTGGCGGGTTAATTGGTGATTCTGAATTGGCTGTAGGTGTGAGTGTGAGCTGTCTGTCTCTCTGTGGCCATGAAATTACATTGATTTACTGCATTTAAATTAGCAAAAAAAAATCCACTAATTTACAGATACTTGACCTTATTTTCACACCAAAACACATTAAAAGTTGCAGATTTTGGACCAGCAATATATTGTTGTCAAGATCCTCTTGATTAGCTGATTAAATTGATGAGGAATTTGAGAGATTAATAATAAAAGAGGCTGGTAATGCTTTATCTATTATGTGCCTTTTTTTTTTTTTTTTAACACACAAACATTGGAAAATGACATTTTTAACAAGTATAGCACATTTCAAAACAACCTGGGTTCATCAAAGTGCTGTAGATGTTATAATAATTACAAACATATTTTAAAAGGCAAACCCAAGTCCTACATATTTAGTCAGGCTTTTGATAGATTCGATAGATTTTATATATTTATATCACTTTTTAGAGCTCATTTTAGTTACCAATTTTTCTATTTATTCAATGATTTACACATTTTAGTCTAGTTAATGTAGTTTACTACTTAATTTTTATCATTTTTGTGCTTTTTTTTAAATAATTTTTGCTTCTATTTCTATCCATGTCTATTTTTAAAATAGATATTTTATTTGATTGTATTGATTTATTTATCTTACTTGATTTCATTTTATCTGCATTTTAGAGTCTTTTATTGATAACTTGACTGTGGAGGTGGGGGGTTGTTTGTACTGTTTATTCTGTTTTTATTTCAGTTATCTGCAAAACACTTTGCATTTCATTTGAGTGAAATGTGCTATATAAATAAAGTCTGACTGATTGATTGAGCAAGACAGACAACAACAAATATGTGCAAGGAAGCAAGACTAAAAACAGGATAAAACTTGCAAAATGAATAAATATAAGATACTAGTAGTGCCATTTTTTAGCCACTGTTTTCTTTTCAGTAAGCATCTCTACATGAAAGGAGCTTTCCAATTAAAGTTCATCATCACTAGTTATGTAAACTGAATGTGCATCTTACAGATCTGAGCATTAAATCCATGTTACACTGACTTTAGATCAGTCAAACATATTCTTGGCCTTGCACAGTCTGTAACCCATCAATCATTACTGATTACTGCACACCGAGAGGGCGGCTCTCCTGCTTGTGTCATTATATCATCCCTCTAAATACCACCGGAGCAGGTCTTTTTTTTTTTTTTTTTTTTAAATCCCCACTCTGCAATCACACCGTCGTAAGAATTCATTCATTCATTCATTCATTCATTCATCACGTCTGAAGCTCCAGAGTCTTTTTACAGTCTCCATCCATCCATCCACATCTCACACTACTTCATGACGCCTCACATCTTCCTAACCCCATGCTGTGATGGTAGCAGCCGTCGCCTAGCAACCGGCACTCTTAGAAGAGGTGACAGCATTTGAGTGGGCACCCTCACCCCTCCGCCTCGCCATCATCACCCTCCCCATCACCCTCCCCTTCACCATCCGGATGCTGCAAGAGTCAAGTAAACACACCGTCGCTCGACTTCATGCAACTCGTGTATCAGGGTCAAAGTGTGAATTTACACTTCATTCAGTCACATTTGAATCTCAGTAGGTGTTGTTTTTCTTTTCTATATGAAAAGAAAATCAGTCATTGCAAGCTGCTATCTCATTATTTACTATCATCTGCTTAAAGTTACGTAGAAATAGCATCAATGAGTAAATCTGTGGATGTTCTCAGTCATCCAGGTCATGATAAGTCTCAAGCAAGCGTAAGTTATGGCAACTGGACTAACCTCGTGTGAGTCGAAAACGTTTCACCTCTCATCCAAGAGCACCAATGAGCTACATGCAGTAAGTTAATTTAGGAAAAAAACAGAGCTGGTCGGGAATGAGGTTCAAAAGCTGAACCCTTTAGCTAATAATGTTGCTGAGATGCTCAATGACTTGTCACTTTCTAATAAGTTTATCATGTCAGTAGTTGTTGAAGTTAAATAATAAAAGTTACCAGGTTTCCTGCTGCAACATTTCATTCATGAGGTTTTTCTGATAAATTAAATTAATCTAAAGTGACATATTTAATGAGGAGTTTCTACAATAGTGACTACTCGGTCTGGATACTTGATGTTTTTGAGACCATTAATAAAATAAGTTGATTATGTTTTATTGAATATGTGCCATTTTGTACACATAAGCAAAGGCAATAAGCATTTTTGATAAGTTGAGGTTATTTCTAGTATGTTTTAAAGCAACCAGAGTTGGCCAAAGTGCTGTACATGTGATAAGATAGGCAATAAAGCAGGCCACAAACAAGATAAAACTTGTAAAATTAATAAATATAAGTTATAATAAGTTAAGTTGCACGATGCGGCGCGGATGTCCACGCTGTATTGTGCATATATAATATATGCATATACTATATATGCACGATACAGCGCGGATGTCCGTGCGTGTTCCGCGCTCCACTCGGACGGTGATTTCTGTTGCATTGCGCGCTCACTTCCGCTTTTGATGACGTAGCGTGCTCAGGCGATTAGTCGACACGTCGTTTGTGGCAGCCCTATTCTACAAGTATGTTTCTTTTTCGCTTTTTAACAACTCAAACCATTTTAAATGCATTTACAGTTGGTCAGACTGAATTACCTTTTTATAAAACAGCACCGACACAATCTCCAGAAATACTGAATGCATTCTGCAACAAGTAGGATTTACTGGTTGTAGCTGAGAAACATATTTGCATACAATGTAATCGAGTAATCCACGACAATCCAGATATAATCTAACTGCACTTTATTCCATTGTAATCTGTGCTGATCATAATTACTTATTTGAAGTAATCTGATTATACAGATTGCATGTAATCCATTACCATTCAACCCTGTTTATAATGAATCCACATCAGTAAGTGACTTTTAACCTGTAATCCAATCGTTGCATAATAAAGGGTGAGAGAGAAAATGAAAGAAAATAGGAGTAATTGAAGTTTTAATAAAGCAAAACAATCCTTTAAACAGAGTCTGGTGTAACTATCTAAGGTAGTATGTACAAACTGAGGTATTTTAGACAATTTATGAGAGAGATTGTGTCATTTCTGTAGTTGCATGTTTATGTTATGGCAACGTAATGGAACAAATTACAACAATTATCTCTTTACTCTAATTAAATCACAGCCTGTTTTACTTGTTAAGTATGTGTTTTTTCTAACATGAAGGGATTTAGGTTAATTATCAGACTTGTTGGGCTCCGTGGCGCACCGCAGCCTCCCCTCCGAGGTCGTGGATGAAACCGCATCACGCTGCGCTCACATTTGGTCTGGCTGCAGCCCGGAGCCACACTGATGAAGTGACGTGAGTGGTTGACGATGCTAAATGGCAGCACTTGAAATAGTCTACCTGCCAGCCTGCTCACCCACTTGCTGATGCGATCACGACCCCATTAGCTGCGTTTCAGCACCGGACAGCTCCTCTCTCCAGGACGGTGAAGCAGACGGAGACTTCTTACTGTTTTCTCACTTTTAAGGAGCTTTTAAAAAAGTCACAGGAAGGGAAGAGATGGATATTAACCGACCGGCTAATGTCTCCTTTTTTGATTTTATCGGAGGAGTCCAACTTCTCCAGGGGGAGGACATCAGGACGGCGGTGCCCGTCATCCTCATCGGGATCTGCGTCTCCGGAGCGGTTGGGAATTTGCTGGTTTTGCTGATTTTCATCCGCGACTTCAGGAGCGGCAGAGGCTCCGAGGTGAAGGCGCTGCTCGCCTCTCTGGCGTCCACGGACTTGGTGATCCTGCTGCTGTGCGCTCCGGTGCGCGCCGTCACTTACTACAAGCAGAGCTGGACCCTGGGGAGTTTCGTGTGCAGCACCACGGACTGGTTCCAGCACTCGTGCATAATTGCCAAAACTTTAATCCTCGCCGCTACCACCAGAGCCAAGCACACTCTGGTCCCCAGCACCGCCACGGGGCCCCTCTACAGCCCGACGTGGATCCACGGAGCGCTGGCCTTCATCTGGATAGTGTCCATGATGTTTCCCATCCCGCAGCTGCTCTTCGCCTCCTCGGTGCAGCAGGGACGCGACACCATTTGCGTCTCCGAGATGCCAGTGTGCGCGTCCGACTTCATGAGTTTGTTCTACAAGATTTATCCAACCGCAGCCTTCGTGGGTCCGGCCATCTTCACGGTGGCCTACTACACTAAAATGCTCCACGCCGCGGTGAACCACGCACCGAGCCCGCAGCACCAGACCAAGGTGATCCTGGTTTTACTCTGTCTGAGCGGCGCGCTGGGGCTGCTGCTGCTGCCGGAGTGGGGGACGTTCACCTGGATCAGACTGGGCTACGCCAGGCCTCCCGTGGGGCTGCTCATCTTCGGACAGGTCCTCCTTTACGCGTGCAGCTCCCTGTCGCCGGTCATCCTCATGACCATGTACGACGACGTGCGCCAAGGACTCATCAACATCTGGCTCGTCTTCACCTGCAGGAGCAAAAAGCGCGTCCCGAGCAAACAGTGTCCAAAAACGGAGGGAAACGGAGCAGAAGTGGGAACCAACGCCGTCGTGAACGCGGTGCTGCAGGGGAAGGAGAAGACGTTCCCAGATGTGGAGCACTTTTGGACAGGACGCAGGAATACGCACGTCGAGGAGGAGCAGGATCCGGTTCCATGGGAGAGAGAGGAGAAGATGCTGTAGTGAAATCTAATGTCAAATTATTTCTTTTAAAAAATTTTTTAGCACAAGCTTGTTCTCGGCTGGTTTCTAGTTCGTTGCCCCACAGTGCAGACCCTCGGTGAAAGGCTGTTTTCTTTGCTGTCGTGCGCTTGAATTAGATGTAAAATAAAGTTGTACACTATCATATTTTTGATGTTTCTAAAAAATCTTCTGTTGTGAATATTTGTTCTTAGTAGGGCTTCTTCAGATTTGTAAAAAGAAAACAGTGTAAATATTCACTCAAGTTGTGCTTGTGTACATGTGATGAATAACACGGATATTAAAACGTTCTGAAATACGCGCTGCTCTGGGTTTTTTCCTCCACTCAGTCCACCTTAATCACGGATAAAATACGATTCGAATATCAAATCTCTCCATTTAATTCAGCGGGTTTTGACATGGCATGCACTGCAAACACACAATTTCTCTATATTAAATTCACAACTAATCCAGCTGTATAATTTAGGTCAAGTCAATGACGATATTTCAGGGAGAAAAAAACATGCATTAGTGCAGTTTTAGTGTGTAAATGGGTCGATGTGTGGCCTTTTCCCACTTCAGAGTGAATCAATAATCTATAAAATCTCATTTATTTGTTGGTTACATCGTGTCTATTAATAACCTGACTAAAATTATCTAATAAAAGTGGAGTGGAAAGTATATTGTTTCTCTCTAAAGTGTAATGGAATAAATGTACAGTAGCTGGAAATGGAAATACTCCAGTACCCAGGTATGGTACTTGACTGAATGCAGTTACTTTCCACCATTTAGCTCAATATAAGTAAGTTTACTGTAAGCAAACAGATCTAGAGAACATTTCCAGTGTTTATAAAAGTAGTTCTCAAGATGTACATGCTGAAGAAACACATGATGAAATACAACAAAGTAAACAGCTGTAATTATAGTAGTACAGCGTAGCAGGAGTAGGAGTATTAGTGTAGTGTAGTGTTGTATAGCATAGTATTGTATATCATAGCATAAGTATAAGTATGGGTATAGCATACTACAAGTATAAGCACAACTATAGTAAAGTACAGTACTACATAGTGAAGTAGTATAGTATAGTAAGATATAAGCATAGGTATAATAGTAAGGTATAATCATAGTATAATATAGTATAATATAGCATAGCATAGTACAGTAAAGTATAAGCATAGTATAGCATAGCAGAGGAGAGGAGAGTTTAAGTATAGTATAAGCAGAGTAGAGCAGACTCTTGCATAGGATAAGTAAAGCATGCATAGCATAAGTATAGTACAAGTAGAGTATATGTAAAGTATAGTAGTAGCTTAGTGCTCCAGTATAACATAGTCTAGTATAACTACATCATAGTATAAGAGAGAGTGTATAGTATATAGTATATCAAAGCATAGCTTAGCATAGAATAAGTAAAATTTACAGTACAGGTAAAGGGGATGAGATTATATCTGCATTTGGCAGTCAGTGATCATGATGAGGCATAATATGTTCATTCCACTACAGGACAATAAATAAATACATATAAATATCCATATATAGATATTAACCAAAATGAGTTGAGAAATATCAACATTTCTGATACTGGCATAAATCCAGCATAGTGCATCACAATAAGATCATTTATATCCATGTGTTTGGTTACTTTCAAGACAAATGAAGCAGAAACAGTCAATTCCTGAGTCATAAAATAAACTCCTTAAAACTGGCCTTTTCTGATTTAAAAAAAATGAGCAATCAGCCCATTTTAAACTCTTAAACTAAACACCCTTGCCATATTTTTTGAGTCTCATTTTAACAGGGCGTCACATGAGGACCGTCAGATGGTCACCAGCATCAGCTCACATGACCTGCGTCAACAGAGTAACCTTTTGGTGGATGTGAAAAGAAAACCTGCTTTCAGTCGTCTGTGTGTTTACCAGTAAAGCAGCACCAGCCTGTGGCTCTGACATCCCGGCAGATTTGACATTTTAGTCTGCCTGAGTGAAAAGAAAGGTTACAGGTTGAAGAGGAAAAAGCCTCTAAAGCTCTTCAGCATGATTGTGCTCCTGCACATAATTTATTCATTGACAATACACCACATCTGCCCCTGGGTCACATGTTTTTATCTTCCATTTTTAACTGTACTTTTAGAGTTTTACATCATAGGAGGATACAGACTTTATTCAGCCAATTAAGGAGTGAATTTGATAAACAAACCTGCAAAATTTATTTGCTCTATTTATGTCCTACTTTTTTTTCTCCTATATTAAATAAAGTTAGCGGTACAGTGAACTAAACTGTAACTTTTCAGTGACCAAACTAGGCTCAGTGTATAAAGTAAAGTTTATTTAGCACTGATTGAAGAATAAAATATACTGACAGTATCCAGCAGAAAGTGTTAACGTCTCATTTACGGTTTTATTAGGAAATTAAACTGTACTACATAGTGAAGCAGTAGTAATATAGTATAGCATAGCATAGTATAGTATAAGCATAGTATAGTAAAGTATAGCATAGTAAAATATAAGCATAGTATAGTATAAAAATAGTATAGAATAGCATAGTATAGCACAGCCTAGTATAGTACAGTAAAGTATAAGCATAGCATA
Organism: Amphiprion ocellaris; assembly: GCF_022539595.1. NCBI lineage: Eukaryota > Metazoa > Chordata > Actinopteri > Pomacentridae > Amphiprion > Amphiprion ocellaris. Next base: position 26,965,940 of record NC_072785.1, on the reverse strand, counting down.
GCAAAGCATAGCAAAGCATAGCAAAGCATAGCATAGCATAGCATAGCAAAGCACAGCATAGCATAGCATAGGAGAGGAGAGTTCCTGAAGGATTTTCCACCACTGAATCTGGTTATCCATCATTTCTGCATTTAATGGGCAGCTGATAGGAACGATCTCCCTAAAGAGATAGAACTGCAGAAGTCTAGTTTCCTCTCAGACGATTTTAATTACAGTATATTTGAAATAAGTACCGCCTACTTTAGCTTTACAGTCCACAAGGGGGATTAGTTCTCCACCAAAGTAACCTCTTTGCCTTTATAGCTGCAGTTATAGATCAAAATCCCAAAAGAGATCCAACCCAGTGACCCTGGAGCATTAATGCATGTCTGGTCCCTCCAGATCTGGGTCATAAGTACGTACAGTTAGAACCTCTCAGCACTCAGCGGAGGATCAGGTCGAGGTCGAGGCATTTACTCATAACCGGATCTTTGTCGCCTTACTGAAATGCACATCTATGTTTAGATGGAAGGAAACTGAAGCTATCAGACGTCTGATGAAAGGCGGAGGTGCAGGATGTATCAGAGGCGCAGTAATCAGGCCTCTTATGCAATGTTGGCAGATAAAGCTCATAAGGTCTCGTTTCTGCTTTACAGGAGAGGAAGAGCAGCTGAAGATATCAATAGAAAGTGCAGCCAGTGACCCTGATCGTATGAGGGTGAAGGATTAGACGTCTCTGCTGAGGATAGAACTCATGAACTTTCACCCTTCATGTGTCAAAAGCAACTTCATTCTGTCAACTTTCACATGCTTTCCCTCCAACAAGATTACACCACAAAAGATGATTTTTTTTAAAAAGGGAACCAAGTGAACCGACAGCTGCTTTATCGGCAATCAGTAATGTTCACAAAATGAGAGCAACAACATCTCCGATTCTATCCCTCAGCGATAAGAACTTCCCATTTGTCCTCCAATACAAGTTGACATGTGCGATCTTAGACAGCTACTTCTCCAGCCAGCACTGATTTGTCTGACTTTTTACAGCATTAAAATATGGTTCTTGATCAAGATATTTGTGAAATTTTAGCTTGATGTATGAAACACTTTCTGAGATAGATTTTTAAAAATTATAACACCATAAATTATAACTGAGTTAATCTCATTGAGCATTTTCAAATCCAGACTGCGAGTTCTTGAGGCCAACTCCACAGCACTAACTAGTATTTGCTGCTCCCTATTTTGGCCTGGACTTGCTTGGGAAAGAGATTCTTAATCTCAAATGGATTTCTCCTGGTAAAATAAAGTTTAATAATTCATAAAAAACATTTAAAAAGTATGAATGAACAGAGAAGGATTCAGCAACAGGAAGCTGGTTTCTTCTAGAGGAATACGTAGGCCGTTTTAAAGTAGCTGGAACCTTTGTGCATGTTCCGAAACCAGAAACTTCCACTGTACATGAGACTTTCAAGGCCAGTTTTGGAGAAAAATACGTATGTTCTCCAAAGTGTTGATACCTCTAAGGGTTGCTGAAAAACTGCTGTGTGGATCTTGAAGTCAGGATCAACAAGTGCCATTTTAAGAATAACATTGTCATCAACAGCATGTAGGCTAATATAACAACCCTCGACTGTGATATTTCCCACATGCTCAAAGAACTGGTCTGGAACTGTCCAATTTGTTGGTGTTTTGGTGCACTTGGAGTCAATGTCATGGTCGAAACTGTTGGATCGAAGACCACAGTGGAAACAGAAAGGCTGAAAAGGCCAATTATGGAAGAATTCCTACAACGGAAAGCAGCTTAAACGGAATTTGCGCAAAATGACTTGAAAATTATCCAAAACTACAGTAAATTAGTTGAAAATGAAACTAAACTTGCCCTAAATGGCTTGAAAATTATCCCATTTCTGAGTCAAAAAAATGGTTCTGAACAGAAAGCAGATTTAATGTTTAGAATGTGACACCTGGATGGATGTAAAACTGATCTGGTGTCAGTTTTTAGCAGAACTCAAACGTGTTATTCCTCCTAAAATGTCATGTGTCTATCTGCTGTACTGATGAAGTTCTGAGGCTCAGAAATGATGGAAAAAGTCCATTAAAAAGTGATAAATGGACTTCAAGGACCTGGAACTCTGGAAATATTCACAGTATGAAGGTAGAACTCTGATCATTAAACAAAGTTACTGCAGATGAAGAATAAATGATTCTGCGGAGGTTCTGGTGGAACCTTTCCAGATTTATTGAATCAAAGTGACATAATAGGTTTCATCTTCAAATGACGGACATCAACAGTTACGTATTACTATGACTTCCTTTACCCTCCACAATAAGAGCACCAGTTATAATGGGAGTGTTTCATCGTGAACGCATATTTCTGATGACTCTGTTATTGTCAGCTTCCTTAAAGAGGGTGAAACCCCTCATGGCCCAGTTATTGATAACTTTTACAGTTGTGTGAGGAGTCCTACCTCCAACTAATCATATCTAAAACAAAAGATATGGTTATTGATGTTAGAAAACAAGACAGGCATGGAGTCATTTTAATTAAGTTCAAAAAATAGAGCAAGTGTAATCATATAAATACCTTGGGACCATAATTGATGAAAAATTTAATGAAAACTGCAATTCTGTCTGCAAAAAGGGCCATTAGCCCCTTCACTGCCTCAGAAAACTTGCATAATTCGACACTGACCAAACAATCTTGACTCTGTTTTATCATTGTTTTATTAAGTCTGTGGTCCAGTCACCTGATTGGTGAGTCACAGTCTTGTCCAGCCTCCCCGTACACTAAACAGGTACAGATAATGGTTTTATCAATTCTTAATAAGGACTCCCATCCTCTACAGGGTGAATTTCAGCCTCTTCCCTCTGGACGGAGGTTTTAATTCCCAAGGTGTAGGACAAAGCGTTACAAAAACAGCTTTGTTCCTGTCGCTGTCACCTATCTCAATAAGAAGTAGTGACATTTGCACTTTATTTCATTTATCTTGTTTCTTATTTATTGCTCTGTTTATTATTGTGATTTTTAAATTTTATATTTTTATCCCAGAGATTGCTTTTATTTTCCTGAGGTTTTTTTTTTGTGTGTGTGTGTGTTTTGCTTTTATTTATCTTGTCTTTTTACCTATCCTTGCTGCTATGTTGGTGAATGGTGGAACACTGAGAACTTTTTGTCTTGTTTGTTTGTCACTCGAACAAGCACCTGCCTGTCAGGTTCAAGGTCTGTTTAGTAATAGAATGCCAAATGCAATCATTTTTCTGCAAAACAAATCTACCCACGGGTATAAATGACGTAACGTTGAACCTTGGAAGAGTCCAGTTGCCTTTACTGAAGCACTTAGTATTATTACAATGACCTGGATGACTGAGAATCTGCACAGACGGTGAAATTTTCTGTCAAATCTCTCACCTTATTTTTACTGAAATCTCTTCTATTGTTACAATCCCACTCTGTTCCAGAGGTCGCATGAAAAAAAGAAAACCGATCCTTTCAATCTCAGAGAGAAGAGCTCAGAGAACACTAGCAGACCCTTCACATGTCCTTCACTTCGGTCGAGTACGAGCTCCTACCCTCCGGCGCATGATATCGAGCGCTGAAGAGCTGACTCAATCATTTTAAAAACTCATTTGTTCCTTGTTCTATTAACCTGTTCAACAGTGAGGTCATAGACTGAAACACAGCGCCAGAGCCAGAACATTTTTAAAAAGCTATACGTTGTCGAGCAATAGTGTTCAAATGTTGCTTTCAGTTATGCAGTGTCATTTAAGTCATGTAATATGTTCCAGTTCATGCAATATTAATAAATAAATGACATAAAATATATGAAAATTACAGGCCATTTACTCTAAATGAGGTATTCCTCATATACCAAGCCACAAATCTCCATTTCAGTAGCATTTACATACACTAAATCTTCCAGTTTCATCTAACTTGTCTATACTGTGAAGATTTTTACAGAGAAGTTTGATCATATACGAGTGAAAACCTGATTTATAGAGCAATTCATTCCTAAAAAGACAAAGAAAGTACATTTTATCTGGCTGCTATTAATATTTTCTGATAAATAGAGTGACGAAAAAGGATTCAAAATCCCCTATTTGACTCTAAAATGTCAACAAAACAAATATTTTGAAGCTGGTTTTATCTGGTATTTACAGTTCAGTTTGGAAATTGAACACAAATTAGTCTATATTTGATAAGATATTACTTCATTAAAACATGTAACTTTACAAAAACTGCTGCACAGAATTAATTGTGCAGATGTTAGTAATCAACTGAGGAAGTTTTGTGATAATTTACTGGTTCAAAATGTAACGCCATTCTGCTATAACCAAGATATGATTTATTATTGTAATATTAAGTTGTTTTAATTGGATTAAAGAAGTGCTGGTTCTTGAATTGAATGAGTTAATTTTTTCTGACTTTTTAGATCCTCATTTAGTGAAACATCTTCATCAGCTAATACGACGTAGTCATCACTTGAAACTTTTTTGCCCTCATTGCCTTTAATATTCACACAGTAATGAAATGAAATTTTAAAGCCTAGTTTTACAGGTTGATTAAACATAATTGTAATTCCATATATTCAGCACTTTCTGCCTCGAAAAGAAGTGAAATCTTTTCTTTTCTGCAGGAAGTTTCACTGTTCTGGGGGGATAAAACACTTTTCCATCCCTGAATCTAAACAATCTGAGTGTGTTTCTGTTTTTTTGGCTTACGTTGCTCCACACGTACATTACTGCTGATCCAAAACACTGTCAAAAAGATTTCTGCTTCAGTGGGCGACTCGTTTGCACCCAGAGCAGCGCTGCACTCCGCTACGTCATCTGTTCACCATCTCCAGTCAGTTTGACGAGCTCTTTTCTGTGCGGTTGGTCCCCAGATAGACAGAGTTTTGACAAAGAGCTCATTTTCATCTTCACAGGAGATTTGTTAAAGATTTCTGTATCATTGCGAGGTAGCGGCACGGCGTCACTGTAACTATGACAACAAGTGAACACTACATCAGCTGCCTGCTGATGATCACATGATTGCGATCCTACTACAAATCCACCGTTGCGGATTTATCGGGACTTATCAGTCGGAAATGATACGACTGAGCGGCCTTGGTGGAGTACTGCGCTCTCTGAGGGCTTTTCTTGTTAATGTATGCATCTGGTCTAAATCAGTTTAAAGAGCTACAAGGTGCATCCATCCACGCATAATAACTGAATCACTACCAAAGCTTGAATTGGGAAAACATCTTTGCAGCTCTAAATGAAAAGCTGAAATTATGTTCAACAGCTTTTCCTACATAATCAAAAATATTTTCAACTTCCAGTCCCAACCATTTAAAATCAGCCAGCTAAGATAGGAGGTTACTTCAAATCTGGAACTCAAGACGAAAAAAAGTTACGTTTTCAAGCCAATTTTATTAAGTTAAATCAACTTTACTTTAGTTTTAAATCAACTAATGCAGACATTTGAGTTTAAATTACATAAAATTTCAAGTTCATGCAACATTATTATGTCAATCTAACTCATTATATTAATGTTTGCAACTTGAAAGATTTGTCTAAACCAGTAAATTAGGTCTTTGGTTTTTTTTTTTCAAATCTTGCAAGCATGGATTTAAAAGGTGGGAAAAGCTCCCTTTGATTTATTTTTTAGCATGTGTCAGCATGCAGTATTTTGTAGTTTAAATGTAAATACTGCACTGGGAAAGTTCCATTTTTAATTCATGCATTTATTTAAAATCAGCTTAAGAGCTACAAAGTGAATCCATCCACACATAATAACTGAATCACTACCAAAGCTTGAGTTAGAAAAACATTTCTGCAGCGCAAATCAAGCTAATTTAATGAAGTTAATTCAAGTTAAATTTAGTTTTAAATCAACTAACGCAGAAATTTGCATGCAAACTACACATGATGTTAATCTGATAGAACATTATGTCAACTCAATCCATCAAAAATAATGTTTGCAACTTAAAAATTGTTGATCTAAATCAGATTATTAGACTTTAAAAAAAAAAAAAAAAGTCTTGCTAGCATTGCATTTAATTAAATAGTTCTAGGTCCTTTAAATAAGATCTTAGGATGCGTCACCATGCAATATTTAACATTTTAAACACAAATACTGCACTGAGATCTTGTATTTATGCAAAATGAGTTCAAGGAGCTGCAAGGTGCATCCAGGCACACATAACTGAAGCAAAGCTCGGGTTGAAACAGCATCTTTTTCAGAGCTACGTGAGAATATTGCATGTCAGACATCCGTAGCAGGCTGCTGTAGTTTTGAAGCTAAAGGGCTCTGAAAGGGAGTCCAGTCTGGCTCTTTTATCGACATGTGCACCGTGTTTTCTCTCCCCACTCAGCCGTGATGGATCGGCCGTGCTGCCTCGGGCTCTCAGTGTGGATTCATTAGACTCTCTGCTTCCTCCTTCCTGCTGAGGACGCTTCAGATATGAAAGGTTTCAGTCAAACAGAGGCTCGGTGGCACTCAGTCTAAGCTGCACAGAGCATCACAAGGGGAAGGGATCCACTGCAGGAAGACGATTTAGTTGTCTTTTCTCATTTTTTACTACTAGTTTAGCTGCTAATTGGGCTTTTGCATGCACTAAACCAATCATTTAGGCCTCTTTGCTCAGCTTTAGGTCATATTTTTTAATCAAAATGTGCAAAAGAATTAACAGTTGCGTAGTTATCTCACCACCCTGGGCAAAAAATGAGCAGCAATTTTGTTAAATTTAATAATTAAACTACTATATTCTCATACAAACACACATCTGGGCTTCTCTCTTGTGTTTGAACCTTTATTCACCTCCTCTTCTTGTCTATGTCTGTCCTGGGAATTAAAAAAATCCTCTGGCTGTGACCTGCCATCTTATTTACAGTTCAGCTGCTCAAAATAAACAGCGACAGACCCAGTGACTGGGCAGAGAAAGGAAAGAGCGCCACCCACTTGCAGAAACAACTCAAAATAAAAGCACTTCAAGAGATGCTGCAGTCTGATTGACTCTTGGAAGCAAACAAAACAAGGCAATCTAGGAAATCACATGAATATATGATGACTGATTCATCATGTCATGCAGAAATAAAACGTCCCAAAACAGATTTACAAGCTATTTAGATAAAGAAACCAGATCCAGAGCAGCAAAATGAAACCACAAATAAATAAACCATCCTGACGTTTCAGCTCCAGACACAAAGGAAGCTCACGTATCAGCATTAAAATTAAATTACTCCTCCGATCTGCCATCTTCAGTGCACTAAGACATTTCTGGATTCTGACATTTCATTAAATATGGATATTTTTAGCTCATTCTAAGGACAAAATAAAAGGAGAAGCAATTCATTCTCAACTTAGAGGGCCAGAGGAAAGATTCCTGTTCTCAGGAAGATCTTCCTGAGTGAATAAATGTTCATAAAATGTGGGTTTAACAAGATGTAGTTTTACATTTTTTCTTCAAATCTCATAGTTAACTTTCCTCTAGTTGAGTCATCTACTATTACTGCACATTTTGTCATTTAGATTCTTTACAAACAGCATGAAAACTGTGATTTCATCCCAAAAACAACCTTCTTAATTATTTTTCTTTCTGTCAAATTAAGAAAGCAATTCCTTAGCCGTGTTACTTTACATTATTGATTCAGAAACACTTTAAATATTTATTGACAACCTCCATCTGTAACCACAAGGGTCTCAAAATTGTAGTGTACCCTAATATCACTAATATTCATAAGAAGTTCACAGAAAGGGGAATAAAAGCTGTTCTCAGTCTGTCACTTTAACCTCAAACTGATCTGTTTAAAGTTTGAAAATGTGGGAAAAAAACATATTTTCACAGTGAAACTTCTGATGTCCACATTTTCAACATTTTTGGGAAATCTTTGAACATTTTTTGGTGGAAAAAAAGGTATGTTAAAAATGTTTCTTAAGAACATTCACATAAAAATCAACCAAAATCCAGCAAATTTTGCTGGACTTTGGTAGATTTTTATGTGAATGTTCTTAAAGAAAATATTAGAAGTTATACTGATATACATGTAATCACTTTAGATATTTTTAGGATTTTTCTGGAAGATTTTTACTCATTTTTGAAAATATTTACAAGAATTTTCTTGCCAAATTTAGGGGATTTTTCAAATAAAAATTTTAAGGGAAACTTTTAAGGAATTACTGGAATTTTCTTCCTGAAGGTTTTGAAAATTTTCAGAAATTTGGGGAATTTTTTTGCTGAATTTTTGGATTTTTTTCAGACAAAGAAACAATATTTTTTGGTGCCCGTAAATGAGGATAACAGGAGGGTTAAATCAGGGGTGTCAAACATGAGGCTCGTGGGCCAAAAGCAGCACTCTAGAGGGTCCAATCCAAGTCGCGGGATGACTGCAGAATTGTAGTGTAAAAATTATAGAGAAGACAATAATTGCAAGTTGTAAATTTGTAAAAATATAAATTTTAAATAATTTCTCGACCTTGACAAGTTGTTTTGATCATAAAGTAAAAGATTACATTGCTCATTGTTCTTTTTTGGCATTTTGTGCCTCACTTTTGTCATATTTTATCTTATTTTTGTTGTTTTTTTGCCTTGTTTTTTGTCTGACTTTTGACATTTGTCTCATGTTTTTGTCATTTTGTTTCTTGTTTTTGTTGTTTTTCATTTCCTTTTTGTCTCCCTTGTGTTTTTTGTCTTATTTTTGTCATTTTGGGTTTTGCTTTATTCGTTGTTTTTTCTCTTCCAAATAACTTCCAAATAATGTGAGTTCTAGAAATGAGAAGTCATCGGTTTCACTGCATTTCAGGACATTTCAGTTCAGTTTTAAGGCATGTTGGGGAGTTTATGTTCAGTACAGGAGTGTTTGTGAGGGAATGCAGGAGAAGCTATATGAGAGATTAATGCTCCCTGAGAGAAAAGGCAAAAAGTCTGGAGATCTGGCAACAAATGAAGGACACTTATCTTAACAAGGGTCCAATAACTGCACATCAACGACGCCAAAGAGGTGGAAGACGGAGGTATATCCAGTCCTGCATCCTGGGATCAGCTCATAGTCACAGCTTCGTACGGATCAGGAAACTTCCACACATCCAGTTAAGTTCTAAAACCGCTCTCCTTCACTTTAATAGTCCACAATTTAAAGCAAAGTTGACCAAAAGCAGGATTAATCCTTCCCGAAATCTCCTTTATCCAACTCTCTCTTCACTCTCTGTGGTCCTCCATGTTGCCTTCATTAGCGACTCAGCTACCAGGTGTGTCTCATTTATCACCTCACTTCCTGTATACCTTTCCTGTCCAGGAAGAAATAAAAGGGCTGTTCTTTCAATTTTCTTTTTCCTTTCTGCTGCAAAGTCCTTTAGAATATCAACATGATAGGAAGAAGGACACATGTGAACAGTATTATTACTATTTGTAAAAAAAATAAAAAAACAAAGAAAAAGATTTTGTAGTGGTCCTGTTTATTTATTTATTTATTTATTTTTACTTGTTCATTCATTAATGTATTTATATAACATTAAACATACATATTAAGGACTGAAAATAGTAACTTTTTAACTTTTTTTTTAGTTTTGTAGAGATTTTTCATGTTTTGTTAAATTATAGATGATATCTAAAATCTCAGAAACAAAGCAATAATTTACATGTTGACTGTAAAAACAAAAAACAAAAAACAAAACAACAACAAAAAACAGCCCAAACCATAAATAATGTTTTAAAAATAAAATTTGTATTTATTTATTTTATTTTATTTTATTTTTTTTACATTTTTTTATCATAAAATTATGTAGCTTTACTGTATTTCAATCAGCTATAAAAACAATGTTTAGATAGATATTTGCCATTAGTTTCATTTTTCTAAAAACTTTTTGTCAACATTACAATATTAACAAATTAAAAAATTACTTTAGTGTAAAAACATAATCAATATTATTCATTCAATTTTCATCTGTCAGTGGTTTTAATATAGTGGCTAATCAATGTTTATACAGGAGCGCGTTATATATATATATATATATGGAGATGGAGCTGTTTCAGGGAAGAGTTTTCTGATAGTATTTTATAAAATTATATATTAAAAGGATCCCCTCAGCTCATTTAGTCAACCTTTACTGTCCTGCTCCTCTCTCATCATCCTCACAGCTTTACTCTGCTCTCAGAAAACAGATGCTTTCAGCAAAAAAAGAAAAAAAAACCCTCTAAAAACACAAACATAAAATGCTGAATGTGTAAACAAACAGCTGTTTTCCAGGTCAACCCATCAGCTCCGATGCTCATTAGACTCTGTGTTCACGGCTTATTTCTGCTGTCCCCAAGTGGCCCATAAAAATAAATAAATAAAAAAAAATCTGTTATTGTAGGTTTAAAAAAAGATGTGTGGCCTCGGAGCCCATGCTGCATGAGAAAATTACATTTGTGACATCAGGCTTGACAAAGCTCCCTGGAGAGCTGCAGGCAACAAGATGCAACTGTTTCAGCAGAGAAACCTGATCTCATGTGTGCAGCTGTTAAAGTACACCTTTAAAATCACAAATTCACTTACAAGTCACTGCAAGGAGGCTGGAGGAGGACTATCTGCCAAATTTAAAACAATGCATCCATTAATTGCTGCTAATTCAACACACAGTGCAGTGAAATATGAAGTAATTATCTGCATGTTGACAACACAAAGAGCATTTAGCCACAAAAAGCCTTCACCACAGTGTAAACAAACATCTTTAATCCACATTTAACAGCAAATTGCACAACAAAAACCCCAACAACATCCAGCCTGATGCTGTTATCCATCCCATAATCCTCCAGTAATTCAAATAACTGGGATCCTGTTCACAGCTGGTTAGCAAAGGCTGCATTAAAAGAGATTATTATCACGCAAACACACATCTCACCTTCATACGCATCACTGCTCTTTTAATTCAGGAGGGAAATCTTGATTTAAAGTGTGTTTCAGGCAGATGTTCTGTCTGTGAGTGAGTCAGTGGCGCCACCTTCTGGTTTAAAATGAGCATTAATCCAAAGTTTATATTCTGACCCAGTTAAATTCAACTGTATTTCACCCATAAATCCGTTTAACTGCTTTATTTTTGTTATTCAGCAAGTCTATGGATAGCATTCTGGCTGCTTCCACCTTTGTTCCACCCATTTAACCTTTAATTTCATTGCATTGGATCAATAAAATGTATCTTATTGCTTCTCATATTGCAAAAATCTTCAATATAAACAACGAAACTAACAATGAAATAACGTACTTATTATTATGACAAAATCAAAAGATTTATTTTAAAAGAAATGTGGCATTAAAGGATGGAATATAATCTAAATTAGTGTGAAAGTAACACCTGAAAACTGTACTACTGTTAGAAAAACATCATTTTGTTAATCTCAGACAATCTGAATTTTAATTGGACTAACAATAGTTTATGTGGCTCTATGTTGTACAACATACCACCATGAAATAACACAATCATGGGTGTAAAATATTATTGTATAGATGAATTAGTGACTCTAAAGCTGCACCTCATAGGCCTCACAGGAAATGATGCAGGTAACAAAATACAAAACAACAAAAATGGTAAAAGAATAAGAACCCAGCAATGCTTCATTTAGTAATTCAGTATATTTTAATGCAAAATTAATGAACACAGGGTCTAGTTATTTTACAGCCACTATAAACAGTAGCAATGGAACAATGTACTTTTTATTATCAGGCAAGAGCCAAATAATTTTTTTAAATGTGGCATTAAAGGATGAAATTTAATCTAAATTAGTGTGAAATTAACACCTGAAAAGAGTATAATGATATATGATGGATCCAATTAAGCATTAAACTCAAACAGCTGATCCAAGTTCAGATCAGTTTATTTCCTTTCTGAGTGTCGAAAAACAATTAAAAGCTTCCTTCTCCATTTGGAATTTGTGATTTAGTGAAGCAGCTGGTTTTAACTGCGCAAAAAAGAAGCTGCAGGTGACTCTAAAGCTGTGGACACAACTGTAACATGAGCGCCATGATGCTGGATTAAAGTGTAACTCACAGGTGCTCATATCGCTGCCAACGCTGCACATGCAGTCACTTACAGTTTCTACAGATTAGTCCTGATTAAACGTGGATTAGTGCATAAGAACTCTGTGCTGCGTACACATTAATACAATAATATGAGATAAGGACAATTGTTACACTCATGCTGGCCGTTTTACTGTATGATGAGTGTGTTTTTTTGAATATGCTTTGAGTATATTTTGCTGCATAATCATAAAAGTAACCTACCTTATATACCGCTTTTACAAACAAGGCTGTGCAAAGAGCTTTGACTAATGATGCAAATCATGATACCCAGAAGACAACATAACAAAATTGGAAACAAAACAATAAGACAAGTGATGCAAAAATGTATGTTTTCAGTGTTAATCAAGTCACTGCTATTTATACAGTACATTTAACGTGCTTAAATTTTAATATTTGGATTACAACCCACAGCAGAGAGATAGATGCTTTACTCATCAGATATCCAGTAGCTGGCACATAGTATATGTAAGAAAGTTTAGGTGGAAATCGTGCTGGCAGAAGAACCAAGTTTTGGTGCAAGAAAAAAAAATTATGATGCTGGCACAATAAAACAGAGTATTAAAAAGTATGATTACAGTTAAGTTAAAAAAATTAAAATAAAAATTAAATAAAAAATTAAATTAGGAATAAAAAATAAGCATGCAAAGGATGGACCACTTCACACATTATATTATATTATATTATATTATATTATATTATATTATATTATATTATATTATATTATATTATATTATATTATATTATATTATATTATATTATATTATATTATATTATATTATATTATATTATATTAACACAATTTATTTAATGTTTTTAATACATTTAAAAATTGCATTCATGATTTATTTGTTATTAAAATTATATTGCGCAAAATACAGTTTTGCTTGGAACTAAATATTAAGGTTAAGACCCTTCAATATTATTGATTATGCTAAATTTACCCTGAGGCTCTGCTATATGACATGTAATATATAATAACCAGACTAATCTAAATGTTAAGGTCAATAGGATAAATAAGATTAAGAGTAAAATCCTTAATGCAAGACTTTGTCCCTTGTATTTTTTATTTTATTTTGCAGTATTGACACTCAAGTAAATAAAAACAAATGCTTCTGTGCTGCTGGTTTGCCTTTTATGGAGTCTGTCTTTAAATATAAATAATAAACAGTTACGCATTTTTCATTTCAAGCATAGATCTGCTCTCTGTGTGTCTCTGTCCATGTGAACGGATTAGGATCAGGGATTAGAGACAGATGTAAACCAAAAGTCCAGATCCAATCTAATTCTGCTGCCATCCATCACAGCACAGAAAGGGTCACAGCAAGGGTCAAGATTAGCCAAGCCCCGCCTCATGCGGCCTGCACTCGTTCCTATTGGACTTCTGTTTGATTGATGGCGCTATTGTCCAATAGGATCGGAGTATGAGGTCGTGGGCGGAACCGCTGCGCAGATGTGTGAGAAGAAGACAGCGCAGGTTTTAGTGAGAGCCGGAATAGCGTTTGGGAAAGTCACGCACTGTAGGAGCTCTAAAAACGAAAGGTGAGGACGAGATTAGAGGCTTTATCAATCTAAATTAAATGTGTAATTACCTTGAATTCGTGTTTGATTGAAAGTTTTAGCCCCGGTGTCGCTGCTGTGGCATTAGTTAGGTTGTGTCGTATGTTTCACTTTGCTTCTGCGCAACTTTTAACTGCTAATTCCTGTTGGCTAGCAAACATATTTCTATGTTTTATTGATGTCGTGAGTCCTTGTTGTGGTTCTTTAGCCTTCTTAAATTATCTTTAACCTTCTTAGTCAGTTGTTGTACACCTCAAATTAGGCTTTTAAAGTCGTTTTATGGAGTTATTTTTTAATAATTTACATGCTGTTGTCGTTGATTTGGTTGTTTAGCCATCTTAAAGTATTCCCAATATGCTTAGTCAGTTGTTTTACACCAAAAATGGGCATTAAAAGTAGTTTTATTGACTTATTTTTAGTCATTTGCATTCTGTCGTTCTTGTTGTATGTGCAGCCTTCTTAAATTATCCTCAGCTTCTTTAGTCAGTTGTTTTACCTTCTAAAATAGGCATTAAAAGCAGCTTTAATAACATATTGCTATATTTTACAGGTAGCTATCAGTCTCTTTTGTGCTTCTTGTGCATGTTTAGCCTTTTTAAAATATCCCCAACCTTATTAGTCAGTTGTGTTACCCCCAAAATAGGCATTAAAGGCAGTTCTTGTTGAGTTAGAGCAGAAATTTACATGTATGTGTGCAGCCAACTTAAACTATCTCAAACCTTGTAAGTTAGTATAAATAGGCTTGATAAGCAAATTTAAAGATATATTTCTATAATTTATAGGCAGGTATCAGTGTCTTTCATCCTTGTTGTGTTTGTGAAGCCTTTTTGAATTATTTTCGACCTTGTTAGCCAGCTTTTTTGCCCCCTAAAACAGGCATGTAGAGTAGCATATTTCAATGATTTACCTGCTGTCGCCATTGTTTTATTTGTGTGCGACCTTCCCTACACCCTAAAATAGACTTTAAAATTAATTTTCATGATGTGTTTCAGTAATTTGCAGCCTGTTGTCATTGTTGTGTTTGTGCAGCCTTTTTAAATTCTTTCTCAAACCTTCTTAGCAAGCTGTTTTACCTAAAACTAGACAAAACTAGAATTGAAAAGTCTTTTTCTTGATTAAATATTTGTAGAATTTGCAGGCAGGTATCCATTTCTTTCTTACTTGTGGTATTTGTGTTGCTCGTTCCAGCCTTCTTAGTCAGTTTCAATGTCAAAATAGTTTTTTAAAGTAGCTATAACAATATCTGTTATCGATTTACAGGCTTGTGGCTTTTTAACATATTTCCCACCACCTTCTTGTCCGATTGATTGACTTCAAAATGGATTATTTCTTTTACTTTCACTTCTTCTGAACACTACCTTTTCTTTTGTGAGGCGACACTCAGGTTAAGACTTTAAGTTGCAGTTGTGAGATTGTAGTTAACATATGTTGTGCATGAAATTTGAGAGTCCAGAGTCTTGGAAAGCCAAGGAGACTGGCAAAAAAAGGAGCGTAGTGACGTGCCAGTTTAGAGGTCATTCATTTGGCTCAGCTCTGCGTTCCTCACACTTGTGTCAAGGTGCCTTTTTCCCCCACACCCCGCTGTCCTTTTCTTGTTAATCTGCAGTCTCTCATCACTTTACACTTAGATGCGTGCTTGGAAACACACAGTACTATTCACCTGTCAGATTGTATATGTGTGCAGCAGGTGAAATGTGGCCTTTGTGGGCTAATAATACAACGGGGAAGACTTTGCTCTTTGGTTCCTGCGTCTGATATTTATTCCATTCGGAGACGCAGGCAATCTGCAGTTGCTGCCGTCTCACATTTACACTAAACTTTAAACCACGCAGCCAGTGGTGACGGGATATCTTGTGAAAACGTGCCCTCTGACTGAACCTGACGACAGATTACTTAACCTGGCTGTTTATACACAAACAAAAGAAAAGGCTTAAAGTGTATTCACTACAGAAAAAAGTGTACCCGAGCTTTCTAACTGACCCTGAAAGCGCGTGGGCGTGTTTGGAATGAGACATTTGAAGCTTTCCTGCTGCACATATTAACGTTCAGATATTAAACTGGAGTCTGGAGGTGATTAATCAGTGACTAGCTGGGAGCCGTTCGTTCACCGTCTTCTTGCTCCAGACAACTGCAACCTTGAGAAGTAGAAGTGTTTTCCGCTACTGAGAAAGAAAAGGAGCTGTGGGTGTGCACTGTGAGTGTCACGGTTTTTGAGACAATTATGACTAAACTGAAAGAGACGGTTTTCCTTTTTACCTCAGCTGCAGGCTGGCTGATCTCCTCTTTCAGTTTCGGTTTCGTTGAATAAAAATCCCCTCACTGTGTCGGTAATTGCTTCAGACCTCAGCGATCAGATTACAATTATCATTCTTCTGGGTGCTTTCACATCTCACACAAAGTGAAAGGAGCGTACAGATTTGTTTTTTCCTGGGGAACGTTGCCAAAGGGCTGTGCCATCTGAGGTGTTTACTACATCACAACTACAACTAGGAACCTGACTTGTGTATCAGGAATCAGCATTTTAACATTTCTGTCTACTCTCTGACTTTTCAGATGTCTTTCGTCGACGACAAACTGTACAATGGATACTTGCGGCGGAACATGCCCACCATTGTCAGCAAGGTGAAAGTGAGAGAAATAGTGGTCCATCTGCCCTGCCTGACGGCTCACGACAGGGTAGGTTTCATTGTATATATTTATAACTAAATATGGTATTTTTTTGAAATGAATTTGAATAATGTGGTGTATTGACACTAGTATTCAGACTTATTTCATAGAAATGTCAACACAGTGCTTCAGTTTATGCACAGATAGCCTAATAATCCTCACTCTGGTATCTTAATTATGCTACATTAAACCAAAGCTATTAAATATTAACTGATTTAAACACAAGCAGCCGCACTTTAACTTTGTCAATACAAACTTCATTATTAATTGAATGAAAAGATAAAGTGAAAAAGATTACAGATCTGATCGTAGTATTCCATTTGATTGATTGTTTTCTTCCAAGCCAATACTGATGCTGTGTAAAATTACTTTTTAACATAAATCGCAGGCATTTTTTAGGTTGTTGTTTGGCAAGTTGTTGACTTGTTTATTAACACTGATGAGGGTTATTGCTAAATATATACAGTACCCTAAGACAAAGCTGATTACTGCTGTCATAAACTAATTGTATAGGTGTGGGGTTTTTTTCTATAAAATGTATTTTTAGGAAACTATTGAAGCAAAAAGAGAGACTAGTGGGAATTTTCAAGGCATGGTGCTTCTTCTGGATTGCCTAAAGAGAAGAGAAAACTGGCCAGAGCAGTTCATCGAGGCACTCGAAGCATGTGAACATCCAGCTATTGCAGCTGACATCAGAAGAGAATACAACGCTCTAAGAGGCAACAGTAAGTCAGCAAATAATTCACCTTGCACTGTGTAGTACACTCTAGAATTTAATGCATTATTTCCTTTGGCAAATGGAGGGAATGCAGTTAGTATGTGAGATAATAAGGGGATATTTTACTCTTAAATCAAACTGCATTCTTATCTATATAATTTGATGCTCTGCTAAGCTTTGGAGGAAGTTAAGAAATTAAGATATGTTCATCTTATGCAGAATAATCCAAGTTTCTGAGGCCATACAGCCATATTTTGCACTAATCACTTCAGATAGCAGTCCTGTGGGAATAAAAAGTTTGCTTAATGCTGTTTAGATGCATGTTGCACAGTGAGTTAAGTCTATTTTTGCCTGAGACTTGAGTGTCTAAGGTATATATATGATTATCTCCATTCACGCATGCATGGACGGTTCTCAGGCGAGCAAGTGGGCTGTGACCACTGTAAGCTGATTTATACCCTGAAAGCAAAACAGTGTCTCCTTGTTGTTCGACCTTGACGGATAGTTCACAACTCTGCACACTTGTGAGAAACATGTGGGAGAAGGCTGACTTGAAGCTAAAAATTCCAAAATGTTAGGTAGATGTATGTCATCTTGTGCTTTTTATGCATGTGAGATTATTTTCACACACATGAACGTGCTGTTTTTATTCTCCAAGTAATTCTAGCAACCACACAAACAGCAGTTACATAGTGTCAACAAACAGTGTCATATACTAGTATATACAATTCCTTTATACACTGAAATAAAATTGGGCATTGGCTAGATATTGATGCCAAGGCTGCAGGTAATTTGCAGTTATTTTCTCAATTAATTGGTCTTAAAATGTCAGAAAATGTGTTTCCCAAAGCACAAGACGACGCCCTTAAATGTCGTGTTTTGTCCACAAACCAGAAAATACTCATGTTTAAGAAGCTGGAATTTAGACTGTTTTCTTTATGAAACTACTCAAACAGATAAATTGATTAGCAAAATAATACAACTGTCGATGAATGACAATCGATGAATAATTGCAGCTCTGCATTCAGCTTTTTAACTGCATATTGGTTGAAATAGTATGTCTGTAGTTTGCATCTTTAATTTTACCATCTGTATTCACTATTACCTGCATTTTCAGTGTATTCTTCCCATTCATTTTATATTCACTGCGTTACATGACTATGGTGATAAAAGATCAAAATCACCCAATCGTCCAGTTTTTCCAGAAGCTGATGTATGGAAACTTGCTGTATGGTCCTGGGAACTTTAGTCCTTTTTTGCGACCTTAAGGCGCTTTTCCACTAGCACCTACTCGGCTCGACTCAACTTGTCTTGACTCGGTTTGGGTTGTTTTTCCATTACGTTGAGTACCACCTCATCGTGGGTGGAGTCGTCATAGTGCGGCTGCCCGGAAGTCCGTCAACGTCATTTGTGTGCGACACAAACGCGAGACAGAAAAGTCTCGGCCTCTTCATTCACCCACGGTACAGGTTTGGTTGCCATATGCAAATTTTGCCAAGTTCTGTGAAGAGCAATGTGCAACGTCGCTGTTGCTAGTTTATTTATTTTTTTTAAATGCTGGGTTTGGTTTTCGTGAAGGAGTCGCTCTCGTGTGTCGTCACTCCCTGTCCAATCAGTGGACTGCATTCTGTAGGTGTCACATTATCGGCTCGACTCAGCTCGCTTAGAACCCCGGCCGAGTAGGTACTACGTCCTCGTGGGATGCATTATAGACTTCACTGTGTACTGTTTACCGCTGCACCAATTTACACATGCCTTCCACCTACTTATGTGCAAAAGCTGATACCTCATCCTCTTGTATATAGTCTTCTACATGGTATTTAAAAAAAATAAAAAAATCATCTGGATATAATGTTATCTGCAATTTCTGTACTGTTTTTTTTTCTTCTTTATACTTTTTCTTTTGGAGCTGCTGTAACGGTGAACTTTCCCCACTGTAGGATCAATAAAGTTTATCTTTAATCTTTAATGGAAACCCTCACAAACCGAGTAGAGTCGATCTGAGTAGGTGAAGTGCCATTAGACTCCAGTAAATGAGTTAATGATTCTGGATTTCATAGAGCTTCAGTCATGTGTGATCAGAGCAGATGTAAATACCAACGCTGTTTGCTTTGCCCTAGATTCCAACCCCAGCTCCCCTCCAACGAATGTCGTGAGGGCACACGTCCATCCTCCGCCATCTGACAGCCGTTTGCCAGTTCCAGAGACTGGTGCGGCTGCTTCTCCTTCTGCTGCTGCTGTTGAAGCTCCTCCATCTCCTCCAGAGCCAGCCGTCCAGGCTCCACCTCCTCTGGAAACCCCCACACAGCTGCTGCAAGCAGCCCAGACCCCAGCAGCAGCAAACCAGGTTCCCGAAGCAGTTTCCCCACCTGAGCCCGTCGCCGAACCTCCACAGCCGACTCAGATCGAAGTGCGACCTCCTCCATCGACACCTCTTCCATCCCCTGAGATCCCACACACTCAGGCGACCACACCTCCGCTGCAGCAACGAGAGATCAACTCCCACCAGGAGCCGGAGGAAAACTCTGAGTCAGACATCCCCGATCAGGTGAGCTCAGAGAACGGCAAGGTTGAAGTCGAGTCCATGACCAGCCCGGATCCGGTTGTGCAGAGGGAAGCAGACACTCCGTCTCACCAAGACCAACTCCAAACAGCAGCCACCACAGAGGTGACGCCACCACGGAGTCCGTCTCCAGCTCAGATAGACTCTGATGGATCCTCCTTCCTCACTTTGACCCCAGAGAAGCCTCCAGTCCAGGACACCACCCCTCCGGTCATCGTAATTCCTGCTACTGTCCTGCAGCCTGAAGAGACTTCTGAACCTGCTGCTACACAGGTGAACACCAAAATACACAGATTTTAAGCTATATTTATTTAAAAAAAGCAAAATATCTCTGCATTTAACACCAAAATACACTCATTTTAAGCCTTAGTTATAAACAGAAGCTAGAGATCGCCTTCACTGAACACCAAAACATACTAATTTTATGCTTTAGTTAGTTTATCTACAGATGCTCTGCACTGAATAACAAAATACACTCCTTTTAAGACTTCAGTTATAAAAAAAAGCAAAAATATACTCTGCAATAAATATTTAAATACATTCATTTTGGACTTAAGCTATGAAATAGCTAAAGATCTCATGCATTCTCAGTCCATGTGGTTCTGACATCTTCAAGAGGCAGAACTTATTCAGTGATTTAATTCAGAAAGTTTACTTGATAAGGACCAAAATTTCATTATTAGACTACAAGTGACCAGTAGATTTTTTTAGCTGTTGAGGTTTTGCCAATAAAACCTTCAAGTAATGGACTCATGTTTTGTTAATACATTGCATTTTACATAATTTTTCTTCCTTCCTCCTTTTGAATTTGACTTTTTTGGTGTTTAGAGACCTCCATCTGTTGTTTATGGCTCAAAAATGAGACACAAAACAGAAGAAATGTGCTAAATTGTATCAAAAAAGTCTGTTTTGTTAATAGCATTTATTGAGAGAACTCAAACTTAAACTCACAAAGCTACTCTGAAGGTTTAGACTCATATTTTTATATTCTATATTAAACTTAAAAATCTAAAGAGTGAAGATCCTGTCTGGGTTTTACAGTTTTAAATGTGTATCTGTTCAGGGTTTCAGTGTACATCCACTGCGTTAATCCCACTGAGCTTCTCTGCAAGGATAATAATCCAAACTGTCCTTGAACTGCAGAATAAACATAGTATTTATATATTTTTTTCTATGTTTAACTTCTAACTAATCACACTTAACTTTTTCTATTCCTGTGTATCTCAGTAGCTGCACGGTAATTTAACCAAATTATAGATATTTAACAATACCTAAATGCTAATTTAATTTATTACCCATTATTCCATCAATAATAAACCAGATTGTCATAATAATTCCATTTTCATTGTTAAGTATGAATGTAAACAAGGCTGATACTTTCTGTGAAATTCGGCTTTTACTGTATATTTTTGGTGGATTATGCCATTTTATAATTTACTGTTTGCAGATGATATCAAACTTAAAGGCATCTTGTTGAGTTTTCCTTTAAACAAACCACATTTATGTTTATACTGTGTGTATCTTAGAGCCATAGCAGAACAGAATGTGCTGAGTGGATTCCCCTTCGCATAGAACATGTTCAAAGCAGATTTTAAAAATGCTTTATGTCCTGCGTTGTGCCAGCATGCAGTCGCTCTTCTTTCTTAACTCTGCTGGCACAATGCTGCATTTTTTGGCACATACCAGCTGCCAGCTGTCTGTCATTGGAAGGGTGTGAATCGTTTGGCAGGAGTGTGTGTCACGCAGCCAGATGTTCATGCTAATACAGGCTGTATAAAAAACAGAACAAAAAGTCTGTAGGCTAAATTTAATGAAATCCATTCTGCACATTAATATATAAACATCAATCATAAGTTACATTTTTTTAATATATCTTGATTATGAATATGCACAATGGTTTAAAGACTCATTTTCCACACATTGTGTCTTCTCTAAGACATCTTTTTAACCTAATTTACACCGGTTGAATAGCATTTTGTTGTTTTGTGAGATAGATAGCATGTGCAGGGTCTTGGAAAACAGTTTTGGCTAATAAAGAAAACAGCAGGAGTGCTACTCAGAAAAATATTGGACTTCAAGCAAATGAACACAAAAGGAGAAAGATATTATATGCAAGTGTTTCTACAGAGCAGTGCCCACACTAAATACATAAGATTGTACTGTTCTTGCACTTTATGGAAACAACACAACCATGGCTAGAAGTAGAGAGAACTCAAAAATGTATTTCGTGCAACATAGCGATGTTAGAATGCCAATAATCGCAAAAATGAAAAATCGAAAGTTGAATATTTGATTATTTATGTTACAAAAATTAACAAAACCTGAAATTGGCATGTGCAAAATTTTCCCCAAGTTCCCACTGGTGTTACTAATACTGGTAACATGGTGGCTGTGCATACTATAGATATTTTACTACTTACATTTTTTTTTTTTTCCCGTACTTGTCTCCTATATGCTTTGTGTAAACACAGCCTGCAATTCAGAAGAAAAGTCTCTGAATTTTTACCCTATAACTGTTGGTTGCAGCTGAGTCCTCAATGGCTTCACAGTTGCATCAAGTAGCAGATAATTTTTTGTATTTTACAGAATGTTTTTGGTGATTCTGTTCTGATATTTTAGGCAAAATATAAAAAATGATTTAGATAGGTTTGTAGATGGAACAGCACATCACAGATCATTAGTTCAAGGACCCTTGTCAACTTGAAAATCTCATGATTCTGTCTGTTTTTACAGTGTTTGGTTCAGATAAATGCTGTAATTTTTGCCGCTTTTTTTCTTGTTTTTCTATTATTATTAATATTATTTTAATAGATAACTTACCTTTCAAACCTGCCGGTGGATTTTGGGGTTCAAAGAGTGAACATTATGTGTGTCAGGGATCAATTTAACCAACCGATTGGACAGTGATCAATAATAGTGTTTTTATGGGACTTTATTGTGAATATTTTTAATGCCAAGCCACATTTACATGCATGAGAGTCAGACAGGATGTTGAAAAACCCAACCAGCTTCTTTAATTAACTTCTAACCTATCATTTATTTCACCTGCAGGTTGCTGAAAGCAGCCCACAGACTGAAGCTGTAGCTACAACCTCCCCTGATCCTGTTGCTGCTGCTGGTGGGGTTGACATTTCCCTTAATGGTGATGACAGCATGTGCTTCAGCAAACCTGGACAACTGGTCAGCGTCCAAGCAGAACATCACAGCAATCCTACTGCCCCTGCATCCATGTCTCCGCCGGAGCCCTACTCTGGTAACAGCGATCGCCTGGAGATAAGCGAAGCTGCACCGGACTCCGTGAGCTCTCCTGCCTGCTCTGCCATCCAGAATCCAGTCGCAGCGCCGCCGTGCCAGGAGAACGGCATCGCCCTCAACCACAACGAACCCGAAGAGAACCACTACGAGTCTCCCAGCCTGGGGGTTCTGGAGCACGTGGTGCAAGTATCTGAGGTGCCGTCCGTCCAGAACCTGGACGGCCAAACCTCGGCGCCGCAGATTCAAATCAACGGCGAAGCAGCCAAAGAATTCACCTCTGCACCGCCGCCGTCTACTCGTGCTGATACCGTATCGGGTCTGAACGCCGCCTCCTGTGACCCGGCAGCAGCTGATAACTCACAGAATTCAGACGACAAGGCGACTCTTCAGACCAATCTGAACCAGTCCGCTAACACAAAGTACATTCTGACTGCTGTGGGAGTGGGAGCCTGTGCCCTGCTGGTGGCGTGGAGGTTCAAGAGTTAAGAGAATTTAATAACGACAGAGAAGATACAGAATCTTAAGGGTATGATGCCTTATTGTAGTCACTGCTCTGGCATGGCGTGAGGCAGCAGTTTAATAATTACCTATCCTAGTAATAGCTGACTTGCAAGACCTTTGATCATGTCGCTAATTACAGGTCGGTGGTTGAGTTTGTTTTATCTTTTTACTGTTGAGAGCAAAAACCAAATCTACTGTTATTGTTGTAGTCGGGGGGAACTTCACAGAACTGGGTTGGAATCTCAAGTTATTTATGCACTCGCTGGAAATGTGTGGTTTTTAAAGCACGCTGCGTCTCGTTATTAATGATTGTTTGTTCTGTTGTCTGATAAGCAAGATAAAACTGTTGGCTGTCACTCGGTGAGGATCATAAAAGTGAATTTTATTAGATTTGGACTGGAGAAGAGGGAAAACGAGCAGGGCAGCACAGTCTGTAAATGTCCTTTTCCTGTTCATAAATAGGAAACGTGGCTGTAAATGATCGCTATTGCACTGTCTGTATTTATTTGTAAATATTTAAATGTATACACTCACCATGTAGAAATCTAATTATGTATTTTAAGTGAGCCGGATGTATCAGAAACATTCCAAAGTGCTCGTGATGTTTCAGATATTCAACAAAGAATTAGTCAGCTAAACCCTGCGTAGTTTTTTTTTTACATAATTAGAAAACTCCTGGATCTTTTTAAAAACCATTAGACTCCTTAATAGTGATTTTTCTTTTTATTACAGCAGCCTCTAGTTAATTTCTGAGCAGAAAAGCATCTTCCATTACTCTGACACATTGTATTGTCATTAGCTGCCTATTTTTAAGTCTGTTTAATGATTTTTTTGAGGCTTGTTTCTTCTTTTTTATTGCTTAAAAATTTAGTAAATGTTACTATACTATAGTAAAAATACTATTGTACTATAAAAGATGAAACTATCTCGCTGGAATTGGTGAATTTGGTCCTTCAGGGATCCTTTTTGACAGCCAGTGATCTGCACAATTCACTGTGTGCTTTCTGGCATTTTACTTGTTGATTTCTTTTTTTTTTTCCTTTTAAAATAGAAAAATGTTTGTGTGAGATGGCAGATTTTATTGTAAATAGCTTTGTCAATACAGGAAAAGGTTAATCGAGATGGTTTTGCACATTTAAGGAGATATTTGAGTTGCACAGGTGGAGAGGAAAGGTATTCTGATGATGGCTCACGTGTAAATTATAATCTGAGTTCAGTTTTACCTGAAATTTCATGCACTGCCTCTCGCTATGCACTCCAGCAATCATACCAATAAACCTGAAATTATATTTGAAAGTTCATTTATTTGAATTTCTTTTAGAGAAACTCTAAAGAAATGAAAATCATAGTTTGTCCCCCAACTTTATTCGACTTTATTGGACAAATTATTATGAATCGGGCATCCGTGGGCTATTTTCACTAAAAATATGGTGACATGTTAGAATTCGAAAGACACAACAGGTGTAATTAATAAAATTAATGATGGCTGAATTCCATTTTACAGCATCAATGTCAGACATGCTGGTTTACTGTCTCAATACTGGGACAGACATGTATGATATGTTTGAAATTTGCAGAACGGTTTGAACATGGGCAGAAATCTTTCTAAAAACAGATCTATTAAGTCCAAGTAGGTTATATAAATTTATTTAGATTAATTAATATATTGCTGATGTAGAAAAGGTGTCACATGCATATTTAAAGATGTTTTTCCCCTAAAACAAAAGACACACAAGATGAAAGACTGAATTCTGCTTATGTGTGAATAGACTCAGCAAAGAAAAGACTAAATAAAAGAAGTTGATCTACAGGAGATTAAATGTGATATATTATATTCTGAACTGTCACATGCTGCCTGAAGTGAGTGTTTGCCTTGATAGTAACACCTGCGTCTTGCTTACAATGAGAGATTTACTGTGTCAAAATATGAAAATAAAACACACATTTACAATAAATTATAGAGTTTAATGTAAATATGATGCCATTTAAAATGTAGGCTCAGATAAAAAAAAATGATGATGAAATATAGTGCAAAAGACATGGCTTCTTTTTCACATTTCTTTACAAGACTTCAGAAGCACTTTTCATACTATTAACCCCGTTTGTAAAAATGGTAAAAATTACACTGTTTATCAGAGCCAGAAAACAGATTTCCAACTTTCTGGCACTCCTTGAACTAACCTGTGAGATGCTTTTCAATCGGGAAACTTAACCAAATTTCACATTTATGGCTTTGTAATGTTATTATGCTGCAGAAAAGACATGTTTGAATTCACTCTGATTCTAGCTGTTTCTGTGCTGCTTTCATAGAGGTGCAGGATTTTATATCGCAGTAAAAATTAACCCAGCGAGTGAAAATACAGAAACAAAAAAACCCACCCAATGCAAGATAAAATAGTCATTGTGATACGCAAGGAAATTGGACAAACTTTTAGTATATAATAATAAAAAAACAAAAATACAAAATGCATAGCTGGGTAGCAGGTACTCAGGTCCAGACAGCTAGTGTGAGTGTTTGTCAGAGTTCAGTTCTCTTATGGCTCTGGAGTGGAAGCTGTTTTTCAGTCTTATCATATCATAAAGCAAAATTTACAGAAGTTTAACAAATCTTGTCAAAAAAAATTGCAAATAAACAAATTCATATTTTCCTTTTCTTTTTTATTATGATTTATGGCATTATATATTTGCTACGGGGCACAAAGCACATTTTCAGGTTTCTCTACTTGTAGCAATGGTTTTGCTGCTTCCATACAGGTACATGCCTTTATATTGCAGTGAATAATGAACTCACAGTGAACTAAAATGTGGCCCGAGCAAAAGAAAAACTGCCAGAAACTGCCTAGGGTTTGAGTGGGTAAGTATACTTCTAAAATCTTAAATTGTTTGGGATTATAAAATGGTGCTTGTTTCACTTCTCCATGCATGCATCATGTGTTTTGTTTTTGTTTTTTTAATGTGAATAATCAAGAAAAAAGTGACATCAGCCTTCTTTTGTGAACTGTTTTCTTGCTGCTGGATCCGCCCTCTGATTGGTTCCAGGACCCGTCGATCAGCCGCTGACCCCGCCCTCCTCCGTATTGACAGCGAACATAAAAAGGACATGAAGCCCCGCCGTTTGAAACGACACTTAGCCACTTAGCTGGCTAATTAGCTAGCTCGTTAAACCGCGGACACCATTGTCCTCATAAATCATTGTCGCCTAATGGTGTAACTCATCGTAAACCCGCGGCATTTATGTAGTTAACTAATCTTTTTTTTCAATGGCGTTCAATGGCCACCAGCGCGACGATGATACTGTCGACGAAGACGAAACGCCCACGAAGCAGCCGCGGTCCAACAAGGAGATGCCCGGCTATTTCCGAAGCGAGCCCGGCAGCGAGGCGGCCGCGCCCGCGGGGAGAGCCACACCCGACCGGCGCAGCTCCAACGCGACGGCGAGGCATCGGAGCGACTCGGTGAAGAAGACAAGGCCGCGTAGGTGTTTTGCTAGCGTGGGCTTGGTGTATATACTGGGGAAGAAGGGGTCTATTGCCAGTATCACAGAAATCAAAGGCGTTCCCTCACAAAAGATGGCAAGTGTTAATCCAGATTTACAGTTAAAATATTATTGAATTCCTAAAATATAAACCGAAATGGATGCGTAATGTTGTAATAAGACGCTGAAGTTCCATTTACCGTTGGCGTAAAATGTAATATCGGTGAGCTGTAGTGACAGTAAATAGCCTGAATCTATTTTGCAACAAGATGGCGTTCGCGGTACACACTGTACTGTTGCTTGCAGAGATGAAGCTGCTCACCATTACAACACTGAGACATCATCTGCACTTGTCCCCACTGTCACCATGTATTAAAATATTAGAAATTTGTGTTTATTATCATGCAATATCATGCATTTTATTATTTAAAAATTTTTGTGATCTTTTTAAAATTATTATTATGTGCATATATTATCTCACATAATACAGCATTTCCCTGGTTTGGGATGGACATTGGAGGCACTCTGGTGAAGCTGGTGTACTTCGAGCCCAAAGACATCACAGCAGAGGAGGAGCAGGAAGAGGTGGAGAACCTGAAGAGCATCCGGCGCTACCTGACCTCCAACACCGCCTATGGCAAAACGGGCATCAGGGACGTGCACCTGCAGCTGCAGGACCTGACGCTGTGCGGCAGGACGGGCAACCTGCACTTCATCCGCTTCCCCACGCACGACCTGCCAGCCTTCCTGCAGATGGGCCGCAACAAGCACTTCTCCAGCCTCCACACCACCCTCTGCGCCACCGGAGGGGGGGCGTACAAGTTTGAGTCCGATTTCCGTACGGTGGGTGTGCAGTTGTGCTTTTTTTTTGCAGGGTTGCTTATTTTTACAGACGGTGAAGAAACACAGTGAGGAGAGTGAGGCAAGTGAGGCAATTGTGAGGTTATAAAATGTTCCAAAAAGCAGTTAGATGGAGCAGAAATCAAAGGAGATGAATTTCCTGGCATTGAAGCATCCGTTACTTTATTTGGACCTGTGATTATTATGAAATAAAGCATTCTTGTACAACTAATATAACCTTAAAATGAGAATGCCGCGCTGCTGATCGTTGTGATTTGCAGTATTCTTCTTTTTAGGGACGCCAGCTCCTATTGAATTGTAATTAAAGTTCCTGTTTTCTGACCCTCCCTGCATTCCCTCCTCCCCCAGTTTCCTGCCTCTGTGCTCCCCCAAACCACATCCCCTTAGCGAGGATGTTATCCATGCTCTCTTTTTGTCTCATGAAACAAAGATGGCGGACCTGCAGCTCCACAAGCTGGACGAGCTGGACTGTTTGATTCGGGGGGTGCTGTACATCGACTCAGTGGTGTCCAGCGGCCCCTCGGAGTGCTACTACTTTGAAAACCCCACGGAGCCAGACCGCTGCGTCCAGAAGCCCTATACACTGGAGAACCCCTATCCCCTGCTGCTGGTCAACATCGGGTCTGGGGTCAGTATCCTGGCCGTCTACTCCGAGAACAACTACAAACGAGTCACTGGGACCAGGTAATAACTAGTCTGAAAGATTCTTGAGCGGCTCTGTGTTTTTGAGATTTGAGTGAATGTAAAAAGAATGTGCTAACCTGAATTAAGTAACTTTAGATACTGTATAAAGAGGAAAATAACCCAGATATAACTGCTTTTTTAGACAGTATATTTGGTTTAGTTCATTATGCCTGTGCAGAACCCTGAAGCAAATCCATGGGGCCCCCTGCAGCTTGCTTCAAGTGGACTCCACTTCCCTTTTTTTCCCCCCTTTTTAATGAAAGTTTTAATTTATACAGGGCCTGAGGCTCTTTGTATTGTTTTGCTGAGGAGAGGGTCCCAGTGGGTGTGCATTGGCTGCAGGGGAGCAGGTTTAAGCAACAGATTTCCTTCACAATAAAATCAAGCAGCTGTGAACTGAATCTGTGTAAAGTTTTACTAGATTTAGTTTGGAATATATACACATATGTCATAAACTGTCCACTTGTTATGCAAAAACCTAATGCAGTTTATGAAGAAATTATTATTTACTGCAGTAGTTAGGTGAGTAATTGAGTCAGAAACCTTTTTGTTCAACTTTTTGCTTGTTTAAGTAATAATACAACACATTTGTTAGTTTTTGCCACAAATAGGGTTTTATTCATTGCATTGACTTGTATTATTTATATGATAATCTTGATTTATAGTCAGATAAAACAAGATAGCTGAGGATGACACTTTAACTTTTAGAGAATTGTGGTAGATAAACTGAGGAAATAGTCAGATGAGCAATTGATAATGAAGATAAAAATGCACCATTTTGGTGTACATACACACGAAGAAGGTAAAATATGTGCACGTTCAACCTCAGTGAGGCACCGGTGCAAGACAGAAACCGCAAACCATGCTTCATGTGATTTAACCGATAAGTTCTTCCTCCATCAACCATATCTAACCTGCTTTTTGTGCACATTAATCTCTGTCTATCCTTGTCTTTGCTTTATTTGACGTTATCGTTCATGACCTAGAGAGAGTGATCCCATTAAAATCACTGTCACAGACTCTGACCTCTTCATTTACATGCCAGTAGGAGCTATATGCATGAAGAAACAGGGAAAACATAGGAAAGTGCTGTATAAAATACCACATACAGTGTTTCTGCCCATGCTGCTGCCTGGTAATGTTGGGTAAAATAAATTAGCTGGTACAAAAAAATTCATATAAAAGCAGATAATACTTATATCAAAGTATGAAAACAACATATTAGATTTTTTTTCAAGAAGTCTTGACACTTAAAGACTCAATTTGAAGGTCAGATAATTTTATTCAGTCTTAGTAGAAGCAAAATAATGAGCAAAAAACAGGGAATATGTATTGGGACACAAGGAAATCACACCCCTTCATATACCCATGCTGCCATACCACACAGAAGGACAGAAAAAAAGATCATGTAGTAATACATACTATTTCAGATGCCAGAAATGCCAGATTTCCACAATGGAAGATGCATCAAATATGTCACCGTCTCTTGGTCAAGCATAAACAAGCTTGAGCTGCTGCAGGAGTGCAAACAATGGCAGCTTATTTCATACTATAGACTGGGACAGGTATATGAACAAGATGGTGAAAGCTAAAGGTGCAACGGTGTGAAGAAATAGCTCTTCCCATTGTTAGTATCCTTCGTGCAACGGTGTGTAATTTGCACCGGCAGCTGTGGTACATTCTGAAAGTACGTATAAGTGTGTGATTTGAAGAGCATGGTGAATCAAATCCGTGATTCAGGGATTTGCAGGAAGGTTCAGTCCGGTCAAGTGGGTGGTCCGTTTGGTGACGTCTCCCTGTAGCCTTTGTGTGAAAAGTAGCAGCATTTTTTTTGTTTTTTTTTTTGAATTGTCGGTTATGCAACCACTTCCTTTACCAACCTTGTCAGTTGCTTCAAAATGTTATTTTTTTGTCTCCTTTCTTTGTTATTTTGATCTAAGTATAGTTCCAACTTTTAAATATGTTAGTCAAACTGAGGGTTTTGTTGTTATTTTTGGTAAGTTTTTTTTTTTTCTTTTCCCTCCTCCTCCTTTTATTCTATCCTCTGGTTTGTTTTCACGTGTGGTTTCTCTGTCTGGTGGCTTTGAAAAGAGACTCATGAATGCCTCAACATAATGGCCCTCTGTTCTGTTTGCCGAGTAGGAAGCAGAAGTGTATTCAAGACTCAAGAACTTTATTGTCACATACACAGCAGAAACACGGTGGTTCATGGGTAATGAGATTCTTATTTTGCGAGCTCCCTTCACACACCTGAAATAACAAATGGAATATAATAACAATAAGACAAAATAAAAATAGTTTAAAAAAAAAATAAATAAATTACGGCCTAAAATTTCAGTCATATGTGGCTGCTCCACCGTGTATTTATTGTATAAGGTAAAGTGTACACAATCTTGTTGAAGTGGTTGATCTCTTTGCCCACAATTTTAACCATCATTTTAGACATTAAAATAGCACGGCTGTTGGTTTAAAGTTCCTAAAAATCACAAGTGTCTTATGTTTTGTCTCCTTGTGTGTCGACAGCCTCGGCGGTGGGACCTTCCTCGGCCTGTGCTGCCTGCTGACTGGCTGCTCTACTTTCGAGGAAGCCCTGGAAATGGCCTCTCTGGGGGAGAGCACTCGCGTGGACAAGCTGGTCCGGGACATCTACGGAGGAGACTATGAGAGGTTTGGACTGCCGGGCTGGGCTGTGGCCTCAAGGTGCGGTTTACAGCTGCTTCCTCCATTTGTTGCTGTAGCTCACGAGCTTGTTTGTGGCGGATTCCAGCATAAATAGAACTTTAATGAAGTGAGGAAATAGGACAGCGCTAAATATACCCTATTTCCAACCCCAGGGTGAAAATGACTTCAATTTTATGCATTTTAAGCAAGAAGCTTCCATCTGTTAATATAGTTCATTGTGAATACCAGCATCTTACTTCAGCTTTCATTAAAAAAAATACTCTGAACTGTTTTGTCCTTTAGAAACTGGCTCTGTGATCTGTAACATTGCTGCACGTGTTCACCTATAATCACAAGAAGATGAATCTTGTTTTGTTTTGGTAGTTTTGGCAACATGATGTCCAAAGAAAAGCGGGAGTCAGTTTCCAAAGAGGACCTGGCCAGAGCAACACTGGTCACCATCACCAATAACATCGGCTCCATCACCAGAATGTGCGCTCTCAACGAGGTTAGTAAAAGCTGCAGCACGTGAGGGTTAGGTGGAGTTTCTCTTTTACAATATGGTATGCAAGGGTGGCACAAGAGGAACGAATTATGACAGAATGATTAGGGAATGGTTAAAAATGTGTTAAGATGGTTTCCACATAGCTTTAGAACACTTGTTAAAGTCCTCAACTGAGGCAGACTTGATTCCAAAATCAGTTTTGTTCGTATTTTTGGCCAAAATTTGACATTCAACATACAGGAAACATCTATCTATACATATTGATTCCTCAGACAGTGGTGTTTATGCAAGTGTTTGAGAAGATTTTCCTCACATCATCAGTCCTGTGGTATAATCTGTTCCCCTCCATTGTTCCGGCTGCTCGTTTTCTCTTTGCATTCAGCCTCTTTACGGTGCTGCCTTGTGGCGTCTTGATCAAGCAGCATTGTACAGGGCTATGAAGGCATAGAGGAGCTAAACTGCATCATCCACGGGGCTTTCGCAGCATAATAGTTGGAGCTGCTCAGCAGAAAAACAGCCAGTAAAAGGAAGTTATCAGATTTTGCAGGAACATAATCTAGATATGGGCCAATATATAATTGAGGGACTTTTGAAGTCCATGGGATACATCTTGCATACATTTTTATTAAAAGTTAAAAAAAAAAAAAAAAAAAAAAAAAAGTTTTTTATGTACATTATGATCATGTCTTTACAAATTCCACCATTATTTATTACGGAAACGATCACTTATTACTAAAAAATGACTGGATGTCACCAAAATATCAACTAAATAAGCGTCCGAATTTAATAACATCCACCTTCTAATTAGCTAAACAATAATAAAATGAGCTTAATCAAAAATTGTTTTGATTGTGTTCTTTTTATTAAGTTGAGCTAATCGTGACACATATTTCTTTTTGGCAATATATCAAATTTTATGTGGAAAATAACAAATTGTATCTCTGTCAACTAAGTTCCCCATTACAAAAACACCTCTCCAGGAAGTGTGCTAATTCCAGATCACATGACCTGCTCCACACGATGTCATTTCCTCCTGAAGAAAAGACTGGCAAGACTCCAAGGCTTTCTTAGTTTTTTAATATAAAGTAGTGTGTGAGTCAAGTGTCAACAGGTTTACTACAATATCTTTATAAATAACTTTTTAAATTTTGCTCTATTGTATATAATATTTAGAAGAATCTTTCTATAAAAACGCCATGTGGTGTTTGGTTCTAGGCGGCCATATTGATTTTAGGCCTGAAGACAGCAAAAATCTCAACTTTGTTGCAAAAAGTCATGCAATTATATATTGACCGATAAATATATTGGGCTGAACAAGTTCCTTTATTTCCTTAAACCTGGTTCACTGTGTTTTATCGTAATAATGTTGTTGACATTGTCGGAGAAAGTTAGGTTTCTTAGCTGAAATGCTACTCTTCTATCACTCCCTTTACAAATGTGTGTAGTCATTGTCATTTATTTATGCTGTAATTATTTTATCCCCATTCTTTTTCTTTGCTAAGAACATTGAGCGAGTGGTGTTTGTTGGGAACTTCCTGCGAGTCAACACCCTCTCTATGAAGCTGTTGGCTTACGCAATGGACTACTGGTCCAAAGGCCAGCTCAAGGCGCTTTTCCTTCGGCACGAGGTACGTAACTCCACCCCTCAATCCCCTCAGAGATCATAAATTATATGGAAAGTCAAAATAGTTTAATTTTTAATGCTTGGGTCTTTCTTTGTGGGTCTACTTCTCTAATTTCATTATGTAATTTTATGTTTTAGAATCTTAAAATGTGATTTCTTGTGTTACTGTGCTCTGATTTCTGACTACTGTTCTTGTTCTGTTTCTGTTTTGGTTGTGTTTTAGGGTTACTTTGGTGCGGTTGGAGCCCTGTTGGAGCTTCTGCATCCGTCCTAATCCATCCAAACTACATCCAAAGAAGTACTTGTCAATCTGCTGCAAAGACCATTAGCACTTTACACTGTTCACAATCAATTCCACAGTGGATTGTTATGCCAGCCGCCCTCCAGGTACTGGTCAGCTGTGGTTGTGGTCGGCTCACGTTCGGAGGTGCTGTTATGTACTCAGAAATGAAGCTGGGCTGTAAAGCGGTGAAAGTAAATTTAGAGGTTTTTTTCACACGTCTGCTGTTGTGAATGAAAGTTGATTTCCTGCCTGAATTTGTAGATGGAACCAGATTTGGTCTGAAACATCTCAAGGAAAATCACCAGGGTTGCCTGAAATACTTAATTTAAGAAGCACATGTGTTCAGGTAGTCTTGTCTCGTTGACTGCGTTTACCCCCTCAGTCTGTATCAGGTTCTGGGCCAAACATTTGCAACTACTTTTAACTGTTTATTTTAGCAGACTTGGGTACCAGGTGGATGGAGGTATTTGTGAGGAAAGCATCATTTGTCATTGTTTATGAGTAGAGTTTGATGTTGTTTGAATGTCAGAAAATAGTGAAAAATACTCCACTTAAGTTTCCAGAACTAAAAATTGAAAATGCATGTTTGAAACTCAAACATATTTAGTTTGGGTTCCGAACTGTGGTAATCGTTCACATTAGAGGAGGATTTTTGTTCAAGTTTTTAATGGGAAAATACTTAAATTGTAAAATTCTATGTAAAAATGCATCTTTAAAGAGCATTTACTATTTCAGTGACAGAAATATTGACCTGTCAAAAATGAATACTGTTTAAGGAGGTTATCCTCACATTGTGATTTTAATTGGTACTCCAGATTCCCCAGTTCTAAAAAGATAAGATATTGAAACAAGTAACATTGGTAACTCTTGTAAAAGGGTACAAGTACTGTCTATTTTCAAGATTCAGTAACTTTATGGTCCACGTTGAGCTTTCATCCACCTGGTACTTTTGCTGGAAAAAGCTAGAACACTGCAAATCATTTACAACCACTAAATCTTAACCTTTTAGTATTTGTGAGTGTTTGTTCATTGTCACCTATTGGAATTTGAACTGATGGCAAGAACGGTAAATAATTTTTTAACAGTTACTGCAAAAAACAATATTTCCTCACTGAGTCACATTTAAAGTTACATTTCACCCACGATCATAAACTGTTATTGAATGTGTTTTATCATTTTTAAATGGTTTCTGTTTCCATGAACGGTAAATATTTCACTGTTACAATATTGTACCTAATTTAAATCTCAGTGCTTGTGAATGCATTTGCTTTATTTGTAAAACTGCAGCATCATCTGCACTGCTGAAGTGCCCTAAAGCCACTGCATCCTTCTGCTTTTAAAGATATGTGCACAGAAAGCAGACTTTCAGCAGAGGTGACCCCAAATCAGTTGTCAGTGTTTAGCATGTATGCACTCATGTACTGTTTAATTCACATCTCAGTCCAATAATCCTCTCGAGGGTTTATTTTTTTAGGAAAGATCTAGTAATTTAGACCTAGGAGATTAAACCTGTGATTTATTGTCCAAAACCTTTCATTTAATATTAATCCGTCCTATTTTAATGTCATTTCTTTCCTCAGTATTCAGTCCAAACATGATTTACAGGGACCACAATAAATCATAAACTACCTAATGAAGACATTTCACTAACTAAATGTTTTTTTTTCAGCTGTCAGCTACTGGAGATAACACACCTGCAATTTGTACATACAGTAAGTTGAGTTTAAATTAAGTGCCTATAATTTTTTTGTCTAGAACACAATGCTATATTTAGCAATGTGATTTTAAAAATAGAAAAACCGATATGTGTTTCTAAAGGTTCCCCGCTGTTTGCTTGTACGTTGCAAGGAAAACTTTGTACTTTTTTGTAACCGAGCGATGTCACATTTCTTATTGGATTTCCCTATTAAATAGGAATTCTGTATATCTTTGTGACTACTTGTGGTGTTTTTATTGTAGAACTTAAGAAGAAATAAGTTAAATATTTGAGGGAAGATGTTGACAAGATGGCAAAATTTCATCTTAAACCATCAAAGCCCTTCTGCTTGACCATCTCTGATTTGCTCAAAACCTTTTTTTAAAAACTATATTATGGGTATTTAAAACAATATCTGACATTTTAGTAATTTTTTTTTTAGCTGACGGCGAGCCCTCTATTGGCATGTTTTTTTTGTTTGTTTTGTTTTTTGCACATTTAAACATGAGGGAATCACAATAACTAAGGAGCTAATAAAGATAAAAACCTGTCATTTTCTGTTACTTCTCATTAGATTATTAATTTAGAGTCTGCTATTCTGGTAGAGTAGATCAAATAGTCTGTGATTATGGGTGAGTTGAAATATTTAAGAATAAAATTAAGTCCCATCTTTGAGCACACATTTACAAAAAAATTGATAATGCAGAACGCAATTAATGATATTTTCTTAACCATATTTAATTGCATGTCAAAATAATCTAAAACTAAACACAATACTTGAATTTAAGTATTCATTATTTTATTAAATAGGAAATACTTAGTCACAAAAATGGGGGAAAAAAAGTAAAAACAACTTTCACATTTTTGTGATGAAATATTTCATATAAAAGTATTCTATATGTCTTATATTATTACAAGTGATCAGCTCAAAGATTTTTCATGAAGGCTTTAGCTTTTTGTCATTTTTCAACTAACCCATATTCACACACAGTTCGATCTACTTATCCAGTATTGCATGTTATGTATCAATCGCATGAGAAATAACTGAAAATTTCAGGTTTTTATCTTTAATATTTCCTGAGATATTGTTACTTAAACATAACTTTGAATTTCAGTGTGCTAAAACAAACGTGCTAAAAGTTGGACAATTAAAAAAAAAAAAAAAAAAAAAAAACTCTTGGAAAGTATTATATATCATGCTACAAATTGACAAACACTATTTTAAATACCTAATTTAATAAATACATAAAAATCAACCAAGGCTGAGATGGTCCGGCAGAAATTGTTCTTGAAGTTTGATTTTAGATGGAATGAACCAGAGAAAGTATCTTAACTAGCTGCAGTTAGCAGCCGGCTAACTTAGCATAGCAGTTACTAGGTCACTAGCCAGAACCACTTAGAAGTAGCTCACATATAATCCTCATAAAACGGCAAATGACGGTATTTCTGTTAGTTTCATATGCAAGTTAAACAAATGTCTTTCAAAAGTGAGCTCAAAGGTACCGGTAGGTTGACTTTCTTAAGTTCAGATATGCTATGTTAGCCGTTTCTGGTCTTATGCTAAACTGTTAAGCTAACCGACTAGCCGCTAGCGGACGTTACGCTACATTTTTTTTTTATTTGCCATGAAGGTATGCTAAGTCATATTTAGCTATGGTTAACTTGGAAGAAAGTGAATAAGCGTATTTTCCACAACTAAAGAAATTTAATTTGAAGTTAAGTTCACAGAAAGGGCGAATTTTAGGTGTTATAGTGTGGTATTTTTGTGTCTTTAACCCTTTTAGCATTAGCTTGCTAGTTCCTGTTGATAAACCCATCGCCTCCACAGCAATGTAAGTATATTTTATAGATAAGACACTTGTTTACAGCTTTATGTTGAAGCTGTACTGTTCATTTCAATATACATTTACAGCTGCTTTTTAGTAGTTACAACATGCAAATATACGACTGCCCAAAATCGTGCTTTAGCTTGTCTTGTACCTTAATAATTACAACCCCAAAATGTTTACATTTAATCATAATTAGTCCTGACATTTAGGATGAATACAGACAGTACTATAGTATTGTTTCCACTGTTTGGATTTTATGTGTTTGGTATGTTGAATATCCTTGTTAAGATGTGCTTTATGGATGGGTTTTAAGATAAGATAAGATAAAGTTCTTTATTTCTCCCCACTCCAGGGGAAATTTACATTGTTACAGCAGCTTTATTTACAATATATACAAGGGTGGCAAAATTTTTTAACAGAAAAAATAAAAATAAAGTTTAAAAGTGGAGGGGCTGCAATCACTTCTGCAACTGGAAAACTACCTTACTACTAACCCATTTCGCTGAAGACGAGCGAAATTCACGTTTTTTGGAGTTTCGTAAGGGAAGACAGCCATCCATGAAAGAGTTAGTGTCTTTCCAGGGAATAAATCCAGCCCCCTCCAGTCCTGCAGCCTCCTCCTCCTCCTCCTCCTCCTCCTCGGTGAGGCTGTACAGCTGGCAATTTACGGACAATAACGCCGAAAGGAGTAATTGGCTGCTGGGTGGACCGTTACTCCGCAAATTGGACCCGCGTTTGATGGAGGAGATGATTTAGCGTCAGAACTGGAATATTTATTAACCTTTTTTCCCTTTGTGGGGTTAATTTATGAAGTTTGGGATCATCCAAAATCAAGATCCAGCTCCACTCCCTTCTTCAGTGGAACCGTTACAACCTCTTCACTGGCATTATAAGGTAAGAAGCTGTTTTATTGCCTAAAAAGAACTTAAATTTACTGTAAAATGATGCTTTAGCTGCAAAACCTGTACTTATTGCAAGATAAGTAAAGTGGTAAATCTCCCTAAATTATAAGATGCTTGCAACAAGCTGCATTTAACACTAAAATTACAGTGAAGATGTTAAAAATACATATTAAAACTGCATTTTGGTGCTATTTTGACAACTCTCTGGAGCAAAATTATTCTTTAGAGTCACTTTATAAAAATTCCAGCTCATCTGCATCATTATACGCTCAAACTGGTAGAATGTGCTGCTTCTCTGAGCACTTTTAGTTTGCAGAAGATTAGGAAATGTGAGGAATGTTGCAGCCGGAAAGATAAATAGTGACATGGAAAAAGGAGTCTGTGCATTCAGAGGAGTCCTCCAGCGTGGGGTGATGTCCTGATGTGGGTTTGGATGAGCAGAATTACTTAGTGAGATTTGTTAAATTGGTGCCATATTCCTGAAAATAGATGACAAAAAAGTTGCAAGTGTATTTACTAATACATCAGTAAAGCTTTTTATAGGAGAAATGTCTATTAAAGTTCAGTTTGATGGTGTCTTTTTGTATAAATGCAGTAAATCTTCATGGACTAAACCCTTTTTAATAAGTTAAATGTTAATAAATGAACCCAGTGCAAAAGTAGTTTGTAATATTCTGAGTTTCTGAGCAGAATGTGGTGTTTTTAATTGTCATCTCAGTTTTTTTACCGAACCAGAAAGCCACCAAACCCAGTGTGCACTTTCAAAATTTCTAGGAAATGTTAAACCACCACATAGTTCCATGTTGAGCAACTTCTATCTCCGAACTCTGTCCTAATCCCTCAGCATTCATCTCTGGTTTCATCTGCTGTCCATCATCCGCCTCCCTGTGATGTGGCTCATGTTGACTCTTTTCAGTATTAAGTTTCACTAAGTTCCTCTGAGGTCAACAACATGCAGCAACAAGGCAGGGAGGTCTTCTCTCCTTCTAGCCCAGGGAGCTTTTCTCTGCCAGTGTATTTCAGTCCACAAAGCACAGATCTCTGGTACTGATTTAGCAATTACAGATGAGTGTGTTTTCATGGGAACGTGACTCGGGGTAAGATTTTGTGATGACCAAAAGTGTTTCAACAGTCCTGTATGCGGAGGCTCAGGGCCGTGCTGATCCAAGGGGAACTACTGCCTGGTTGATTTGAGCCTTTCACAAAACCTGATCCATGAGCACATTGGTATGAAGAGTCGCTGCTCTGGTGAGAGGCTGAAAGAGGAAGAGCAGTGTGAGAGAGACAGGATTGGTTTGAATTTTGGGTTGGCTTTTTGTTAAAATCAGATACAGGAACATATGTGGCGCCTCATGTGATGGAGGTTCCTTATTACAAAAGCACCAGTTTGAAAGTCAGGAGATATTTTTTTACAATCCGTTCATTTATTTAACTGGTTGTTGTCTTTGAGTTTTGTTCTCTAGTTGAGGTATCACCACACTCACTTTTCCACTGACTGGTTACTGAGTGATGGTCTCCTTTGCTGGATAATTAAATTTAATTCAGCTTGGATTGTATTTTCCTGCATTTAAGTGTCACCTTCATCAGTTATGATTGCGTTGTTCTCACCAAATTAATATTTAAGATCTGAAAACACATTGACTTTGTCTCTTGACACACAAGACACTTTATTTGGAGGTTCATCCAAATGTGAGCACACCCAAAATGTTAGTAATAATTCATCTTTGCACAAGAAAATTTCACACTGTAAAATAAATTAAAATCCACAGACAAATTGTGAAAATTTGGCAACAAGGGTGCCAGAAAACATACTTTCAAAAAGAATGGAGCACTGTGATGTTCAGAAACTGTGAAAATAGAAGCACATATCTATAAAATAATTCTGTTTTTAAATGATTTGAATAAAATAAAAAAAAGTATAATTTGTAATCACACATTGTAGAAGAAAGAATTACTATTTGCAAAAAGACAGTTTCTTGATGTGGATATTATGTACAGTAAACCTGTCAAATGAAACTTTTTTTCTGCAATATTACTAAAAATGATCTGCATTTTACCAAACCAGGAAAACATCTGTAAAAATAACAGTTTAAAATATTATTTATTTTAATCTTTAATATGCAGATTTTTTATTTAACTGAATAGCAAATATCTGTAAAATAACAATATTTTTAAACAGTAAAAATAGTTGTAAAAGAACAAATTACCATCTTTTAAAATACATATTTTTGACGTAGATATTATATTATTTAGATCATATTTACGTTATGTAGTTTTTTTATAATTAACATGCACATTAAAATGTTTTTTCTGTGATTTTTCTAGCTATTATCTATAATTTAAGACACCCAGGGAAATGTTCAAACAGTAAATTGTTTTAAAAAAATTACAGTTAAAAAATGTTTCCTTTATTTTACGGTGTCTGTATGCAAAAACATAGCCAGCACAGTAGGGAAATTGAAGCAGGAAGCAGTCTGTATATTATTATGGATGAGTTGGGGTATAAACGTGAGCATTGGCCTTTCTCTGCTGCATATTTTACAAACCTTTACTTTGTAATTTCCTCTTCAGTTTAGTTTATTTTATTTATTAACAGAGAATGGATTGCAGCTTGTTGCTTCTAATCAAAATGAGAAAGATGTGATAAAACATGTGTACAGTTTAATCCTCATCCATATTTAAAAATGTTGTGTAACTTTGCTGCTGAAGTTTATGTAGAAGTCATTCCAAATTTGTCCTCCCTCTGTGATTGATGAGCGCTGGTGTAAATTATGTCAGGGCTTTTTAAACGGAACCTGAATCTACTGTTGTGGCTGGAAATACCTGGTTAAGTCACAAGGTAGTTTGGGCTTTTATTTAAAAAAAAAATCAAAACAACTGCAACAAAAAAAAATCATTTGTATCACAGTAAATGCCATATCATGATGTATTTGATGCAATTTTGTCGGTAAATGAACATTTTGTTTATATTTTTGTGAGTTTCTGGGTAGATATTTAATTTATAATGCAGTTTAATTAACAGAATACTATAACACCCTCTTGTATCAGCAGTTTTATGAGACAGAGTGTGCATCAGGTTCATCTCTGAGCATTTAATTGAATCCCTGTGTTCGGCGGATGCTAGCAGGGAATGCTCTCATCTTACTTTCAGTAAATAAGCAGCTTGTATTTGATCTTAACCTCTACTACCAATCAAACTGTAAATGCTGATTTGAAAAGGTTCAAGGTACAGAACATTATGTGACTTCGTATATAGCGTCTCTGCTCACCAGATCCTTACGTAAACACCCGTGTCCTTCCATACGGCGTGAAGCTGGACTCAGACCATGCAGTCAGTCTCAGACCATGTTTTGCAATGGGCACCTTAAGTTTGTGGTTTCTGTACAAACACATCACACTACTGTATTTGTGTCTCTGGAGGGACAACCCCCCGCTCTGAAGCTCTGAAGTTATCAATAGCAGGCCTATGCAGTGTCCTCTACGTACCAGAGCCGTACAGAGAGGAACATTTTATAGGGAAAATCTGGCTTTTTGTATCTGAAAATATTAGGGAAGTGTTAACCCAGAAGGAAAAAATGTGCTTATTGTTCATAACAGTGCAGAGACAATTAGAAATCCTGCACGGAAAGCTGCGAAATGTAAATGAAACTGTACAGAGCAGCTGTTAATTTTCAGAAATATAAACATCCACTGAGCCTTTGTGATCAGCCCGATGGTTTAAATGTCCCCTCTTAGTCCTCCGCACACATCAAGTCAACACCGAGCAGATGGTTTGAATCAAAGCGGTGCAGCAACTCGACACTGTTACATCAATCATACTTCCATATGCCGGGCATATTTTCAGCTCCTCTGTGTGAGCTTTCTGGGTTCTAGGTGCAGAGGTTTAGAAAATATTAGACTTGAATAGTATGCACGAATGATTTGTTTATAATGTAATTCAAACATCACTGCTGTGGCTGATGAGAATCCACTTCACAGTTGTCTTCTTATAGGATATTGGAGATATTATTACAACTCA
This sequence comes from Amphiprion ocellaris, assembly GCF_022539595.1. NCBI lineage: Eukaryota > Metazoa > Chordata > Actinopteri > Pomacentridae > Amphiprion > Amphiprion ocellaris. The sequence goes on along the minus strand of NC_072785.1, from coordinate 26,924,126 downwards.
GTATATTCCTTCGATATATACAGGAGTATTTAGAGACTCTTTAAGGAGCAAAATTGGAATTTTGACATCTCTAGGGTCAAATTTTGCTCTGTCATCACACCAGACTGGGATTTAAGCTAACTGAAAGTGCAGTAAGAGCACACATCTTGTGTAAAATGTAATCTATATTTGAATCACTGCAAAGGTATTAGCATTAATATCTCTACCTCTGTATTATACATGACATTTTTTCTAATTTTCTACTATTTTTTTTATAGTGTCTTATTGGTAATTCACTGCACATACTGTATGAGCACATGACAACTCTTGAATCTTGAAGAATAGTTTGATAATATAACGTAAACAGACTTTCTTGTCGAGGGTATGTGAAGCTGTCCCAATGATAAATGATCAAAATGTTTGGTACACGCTGGAAAGCATCCTCTAAATTAAGCATCATATATTGTATATTTAATGTAAGAAACTTGTTGCATTTTGTGTTCACATAAAAAAATGTTTAGCTAGATGTATTCTAGTCAGTTGATGGTAGTTTTTGGTTTATTTGTGTTCTATCTGTTTGGATCTGTGCATTATTGACTGTAGGAGCTGGTTTATCTCAGTTTCACATGTTTTTTTTTTTTAGATTAATAAGCTGGTGACATCTTAAACTGATAAGGAGAAGAATCTATAGATAAAAAAACTTGAACCAGTCTTTTTATTTCCAGATGTGGTCTCAGACTCGTCTTAATGTTGTCCTTTCCTTTTCTTTCTGTGCAGGTGATCTAATGGAGAAGTCCAGACGCCCGCAGCAGTTAGCTTTCATCCTTCTGTTTGGGTTGTGGTTGCCCTGCTGTTTAACCCAGACCACACCGTCAAACTCAGCCACGCCGACACCGTCCCCATCGCCGTCCCCTCAGCCCCAGACCGAGAAGCTGAAGGTCAGGCTGGCCGGATACCCTCGAAAGCACAACGAGGGCCGGATCGAGCTGTTCTACAAGGGCGAGTGGGGAACCATCTGCGACGACGACTTCTCACTAGCCAACGCCAACGTGCTCTGCCGCCAGCTGGGCTTCGTCTCAGCCACAGGATGGACCCACAGCGCTAAATATGGAAAAGGCCAAGGTGAGAGTGACTTCAGCCACCTCCTGAGATCCAGTTTCTAGTTTTATACACAGTGTGAGATTTATTCATACTGTTCAAAGTGACAGGTTTAAATAAGCACACACATTAGGGATGTTAAAAATATTCAGAACTTAGTTGTCGCCAACAGAAACGTTTGCCAAATGAATGTTTCAACTGCTGAAACATTAGCAGTTATACTTAGCAATCCCCACTTTCCCTCTGTTCCAAGTATCCATTATTACTGAATATTGTAGCTATTACAGCTACTCTAGCAGCACAGTTTAGGGATGATATCTCAAATCTCAATTTTGCAGACATTCATGAGCCTCACAACACGACAGCGGCCACATATTTCATGTCCAAGCCATCCCAGCTGCCTCAAAACTGCAAAAAGTGTCATGTTAATCTTGTTAAGTTATCAACCCATCTTGCTGTTGTAAATAATGATATTAAAACAGACTGGATTACATTTAGATTTTAGTCACTGAGCTAAAGCTTGTTGAGAACTTGCTGTGTTAGAAGCATCCAGCTGTCACTTCCAGGCATGGACCAACAGCTCTCCACAAACCTGTTTGTTTGCTGCAGCCTCACTGACAGTCTGCTGTCTGTGCAGGTAAAATATGGCTCGACAACGTTCAGTGCGGTGGAGGTGAGAAGAGCATTGAACTGTGCAAGTCTCGCGGCTGGGGCAACAGCGACTGCACCCACGACGAAGATGCCGGAGTCGTGTGCAAAGACGAGAGGATTCCCGGCTTCGTGGACTCAAACGTCATTGATGTAAGTTACTGAAATACATTTAAGAGAGATCTTGTAATTTTGTTGTGGTGAAACTGCAGTTGATTAAGAAGCGTTTATAACTTCATAAACACTTCTACTGCTCCACAGACTACAGACTCTATAAGGTTTAACCCACATGGAAGACATTTCATGCGTCCATGCAACTCCACCTGTAGTTGTCGTACATGTGGCGCTGATTAGCTTTGCTCCATACCATGTGTCCAAGTGCTCTGCCCTGAGGTGATGTAGTGCCACTGTTTAAAGCCCTTCTGCACTGAAACTGGAAATTTAGTGAGTTAGAAGCTGCGGTCATATATAGCTGAGTATTACAGGCAAAACTTAGAGGCACAGTTCAGCCAAAAACACAAACAAACTCATGTTTCCAATTAGCCAAAGTGCTTCCAGATAGTTTTTGTTTTCTTGACATTTCCTCCAATTGTATAGAGATAAACACCTGGCAGTGATTCTTTGGATAAAGTGCAATAGTTTAATTGCACTGTTCAACAAGATCTGTGTGTTTTCTGTAAACACACATTGGTTTTTGGGCTTTGCAGTTTTCGCAGCATTGTGTACTAAATGCTAAAAAAAATTATATGGCATATTCAAGAATGATACTTGTTACATTAAACTGCACTGAAGTGGTTTCATAGTTTCCCATAAAAAGAAAATGATGCTGGTTCTGCCCACAGCAACTGTGGCACCTATTTTCTGTTTACCTACATTTGGCATGAAAGACGGCAACCTCTCGACTGGTTGAGCTTCTAGTCTGCCAAGTTTCTCAGCCAAGTTTGAGTGAGAATTTATAATCCTATACCCGATATGACGCAGTCTTTAAAAGCAAAAATCATTGCATGAGTAGGTTTTTGATCCAACTGTGTAAAAGTATTGTGAAATTATCTGTCTTTGCTTAAATTCATATGATAGAATTATATATCATGATAATTTGACAGCTTGATGAGATGTGTGATCGAGCCTGTATCACCCAGTAATTCATCTTCAGTTTTATTGTAATTATAAAGACTGTGCAGCACTTCTCTTCATAGAAGCTCCTGAGAAATCCTCTTAATGTAAATGATGCTATATTTAACCATGATAATGGCCCACTGTTGTGCTATTTAAAGGTACTTCAAGACTCAGCTGGGATTATGTAGACAGTAGTTTGACTCACTAGATGTATACTTTCAGTGTAAGCCTGTCTATCTTTTCCATTTTCAAATCCCCCTGTACTATATGAAGCAACAATCTTCAAACGGCTGCCTTATCGCTGAAAATGTTATGCCATGTGACAACGCAACCAAGCAGTTTTTTTATATGGAGTTTGCCATTTTAGTGACACTGTTCGCCTCCCTGCATGCACATACATTAACCAAACACTTCACTATTTTGAAGAGGCATCATCACTGCATCCTGGGCTTAACTTCTGCCCAAGATGACTGCGATTGGTTTAAAGAAATACAAACAAGCCAGGGTGCTTTTCCCCCCCCTGTAGATATAAACACCTTGGTTTGGTAAACCAAAAGGGCAGTAGTTTAATTACACTGTGCAACAAGATCTGTGTACTTTCAGTAAACAAGCACTGATTTTTGGGTTTGTTTTCAATGCAGTTTTCACAGCATTGTGTACTAAATGTCAGCAGAATGATACTGAGCTGAGGTTAGACCATTATGTTCCACAGAATGGTCTGGCAAAGCGAGACTATGTAGACAATAGTCTGACTCTCCAGATGTACGCTTTGGGTATTTTCCCCCAGACATTTCATGCAACTTTCTTCTCTCTTTTTTTGTCTGTGTGTATCCGTTTAAAAAAAAAAAATCTATCAAAATAACATGAACCTCTGAGGAACAACCTTCTCACTGAGAATTACAAGTTTTAAGAAGATTTTTTATGAGTTAGGGCATCCCTGCTTGCTTTATTTGTTAAATTTGTCATTTTAATCACAGTAATCGCCTCACTGCATGCAAATGTTTTACCAGAAACACCGTCACTATTTTGCAGGGGCACCATCTCTGCATCCTGAGCTTAACATCCTCCAGGATGACTGCGATTGGTTTAAAGAAATACAAACAAGCCTCATATGAAGCTTGAGGACAATAAGATGCAGCGCTGTGGAGTTAGGTCTGGCGAAATGGTTTTGAAGCTGAGTGTTTGTGAAAAACTTCCTTCCTTTAGTAAGTAGCATATTAGAAAGGAGGTTATTTTGAAACTTTCTCTCAGGCAGCACAGTTAGATGTTGGCTGTGCTCTTTCCAGCCGGTCACTCTTTTCCATTTGCACTCTTTGATGTTGCATGTTTGCACCACTGAAAGGTCCGAGGTGAACAAGGCTAGTGTGGCAACTCATGTCCTCAGATCTCTGTAACCCACTTGAAAGACTGGATGACGTGTCTCTGTTACATAGAAGGATTAAAAGAAAAAAATAAAGAAGTTTCATAAGAATAAGTGGGTGGACTCTCAGATGCATAACCACTCTTCCCTCTTTCTGTCTGTTTGCTGCGAGTAAAGACTCAGTCAAATGTGGCATCCAGACTTTAATCTGCGACCACAGCCCGTCTTATTTTTTATTTTTTTCCAAATAAACCAGAGCGGAAGTGAGTCAGTGTAAAGCTGGCAATCAGAGATAGTTACGTTTACCACTCATGAGCTGTTAGGGAGAAGATTAGAGCTGAAATACTGTCTGTTATAGCCGTGACTCACAGTGTTGTAGTCTGTTGTTCTCATAGAGGAGAATGAAAGACATGTGCATGAGTGAACACATGGATATGTCAGTGTGAATATGAGGAAAACCTGGGTTGTGATTTTCTGCAAACGATGTTCTACTGTATGAATTTCATCCAAAATGTGCTAAAGAGTGACTTGTGAGAAATCTGTAAGATATAAAGAAAGAAAATGTGAAGATTTATAGAAAGATTTACATAAATTGTAGTAAGAATTTGCCAAAAACTGCTGTGTTATTCACTATAGTTTCATAAACACTTTAGTTTTCCCACTGACAATGCATTTATGTACTAGTAAACAGTAATTTTGTCCTTTACAAACAAATATAATTGTTAATTTTTGTTATTATTATCTGTCTGTCCAGGCCCATGTCGATGAGAACAAAATAGAGGAAGTGCGACTCCGGCCAGTGGTTGCCATGGCCAAGAAGAAGATGCCCATCACTGAAGGTGTGGTGGAGGTGAAGTACAAAGACGGCTGGGCTCAGATCTGCGACATCGGATGGACGATCAAAAACACCCGCGTGGTCTGCGGCATGCTGGGATTCCCACATGAGAGGAAGGTCAACAAGAACTTCTACAAGTAAGTCAGTCGCTTCAATCGTTAATTCTGGGATGAAAAGGTTAAAGCTGCAACTTTATATACTATATGAGAACCCCTGAATAATAAATGAAATCAACGGTGCAGCTGTGGTTTATAACAAGTGAAAGCAAAGTAGAAGAGCTCCAGTCTTATACTGTTTAAGTGTGCATATCTGACACCAAAACTCTTCCTCAGAATCTTCAAGGCTAAACAAAGGTATTGTTTGATATTTTGGGGAATTTGCTTTCTTGCCAAGTGTTAGATGAGACATTGGTGCCACTCTATTGTTTGTACAGTAAATTTGAACCTTGAGATAGCAAATTATTAACTTATTTTATGAAAAACGTTGAGGTATAACACCACAATTAGTTTAATATAGCCACCACAAAGCTAGCTGTTTCCATCCTGTCTTTATGCTAAGCAGTGCTAGCTGGCTACTGGTGATAACTTGAAGTTTATCTCTCTCTGAAGCAGTATTTGGATGTTTATTGCTCCTGTCACACTTTCACTCACTGTGGGCTCATTTTTCACTGCAATATCAAGTCCTGCAACTCTATGGAAACAGAACAACCATGGCTAGAAGTAGGAAGACATGTCCTTTAACTAGTATAACAAAGTTATGATGCTATATTTCACTTAGAAAATGAAAGTTTGATTATTTAACCCTTATCCTAAATCATCATATGGGTCATTGATATTCACCTAATTGCCCCTTGGGGATAAATAAAGTTTTTTCAGATTCTGATTGTAATTATTTTACTAAAATTGAAAAAAAAAAATGGAATCAACATAGACAACATTTTCTAAATGCCCACATATCTTACCAATACTGTTCCATACTTGTCTCCAATCTCCTCTGTCTAAGCAGAGTTTGCATTTCAGCCATAAAATCTCTGAATTTTTATCACATGCCTGTTGGTCATAGCTGAGTCACTGATGACTTCTCAGTTGCACCAAGGAGCGCAGAATTTTTTCTTTTGTACAGAATCTGATTCATGTAAATGATTTAATTTTGGCAAAATTGTAAGTGAGACATGAAAAGTAAAGTAATTTTTATTAAAACATGATTTAAAGCTTTGATTTGGTTAAATTTCCGACAGAATAGTGTGTCAAACATGATTAGTTCAAGTTTAACCACAGGAAAGTTGATCCTTTTCTGTTTTTACGGTTTCTGGCTTTGATAAATGATGTAATTGTGGTGATTTTTCAGAGAACAGCAAAACCACTGGTGGGTTTTGAGGTGCAGAGGGTTAAGAAAGAAATATGAAAATGGTGCCAATCTTGTCATTTAACTCTCTGCAAGAAAGCCAGTAGATGTATTTCCCAAAATGTCATGCATTTGGAACAACAAACGTGCCACCTGTGAACTTTTTATTACATTAAACCAACATTACAGTAAAACATGCTGGATTTTTCTCTTTAAAGTTTGATACACAGACCAACAGTGGGAATTAAACTGCTCAGGAAAGCGGCTGCAACCTGTTCATTCATTCAGGATGAGACGTTTGCTGCAGCCTCTCTGACTTTCCCACGGTTTCAGGCTGTAAAACAGAGTGGCAACACTCCGACCAAACCACAAGCAAGATATTAATCTTTGTTCTGTAAAGACTGGACATTATAGCAACTGCTGTTTGCTGTGGTTATGAGAGGGGGAATGTTTGCAGACTTTCTCCACCATCTGCCAGAGCTGCAACTCAGGACAAAAGCTGAAGTGTTTGCTTGAGCCACTGATTATGTCTTATTTCTTCCATGCGAGTGTGTTTTTATTTTTCCTTTGGATAAACAGGAAAGACATGCTTTTGTGTGTGTCTTGGTCCGGTCACTTATTTCCCCTTCCCAGCATCTGTTCATTACTTTGCAGAAGAAGTTGAAGAGTTTAATAACTGCCTCTGGAAATGGAAAGTACAGTCTAGTTTGTGTTTTCACATCTGGATTTAAACAATTATCAGGAAAAAGTACATATAGGCGACACATTTGATTGAATATTTATGGTTTAATTTATACATCAGACCATAAACAAGCCATATTTTATAACTGTATTCCCAGTTTTTGCCTCTGGATTGAACAGACCCTGCTGTGTTATATGAGAACAGTGATTTCTTTCGTGGGCTCTCAGACCTCCATATTCTTTTCCCAGTTTGTCCTTCCAGTATGACTGCACACATTCCTGGCCGCGCTCCATCTGAGGTCGTTTTATTCGTGCCCTGTGGATGGTTCACAGTAGTGCGAGGGGAAATGTGTGTTTTCTCTCAGACGTGTGTGAAAGCCGAGGCTCCGGGGAATAGTCTGGAATGATGGTTGGTCACATAATGCACAGACAACCGCGGCTGGAGGGAAGCCAACCTGCACACTGTACTGTACAGAAAGAGTCAGATTGATTGTCCTCTCGGCGTGCGAGTGCAGCAGAACTTTAATCCAAGCTTAGGTATTACTTCACGTCAAACCGTCAACGCTTCAGAAATAGAGGTCCCAAAACATGAACATTGACAAACTTATGTAGATCTTTCAAGTTTCATAAAGATATGCTGATAAAGATCTATGTTACTATCTATATGTCTAAAAAGAGTGACATTAGCAAACTTGTCCAAAAAGATGAATCATTATAAACTCATACAGGTTGTCCGTGTTTCAAAGTTTAGAAAAGATACATCTAAAAAGCACCTGTGTAAGTGGTGTGTGGTCATCATAAATACATATAATATATACAAATAAATGCAAAGCAGGCACATATGAATCAGAGAAGTGTAAGACTAAGGGAGATAGAAGGGTTAGTGAGTTATATGGAGCTAAACTCAGAGTTTTCAGTGTTTTGAAGGTGGCTCTCTTTGAACCTGCTGCATAATCGTGGTTACTGATGCTGCACACACACCTCAGAGTTTGGGATTTTAAATAGGGCTGTCAAAATTAACGCGTTAATGCGGATTAATCCATCATCATGACTAATCTGATTAAAAATTTTAATGCAATGAACCCATCTGCAGCGCAGAATGACTCAAAATCCCCGGGCTTACCGTTGCGCATGCCACCACACATGCACAAATGGGCAGTTGATCCAGTAGAGGCAGAACCAAGCAACTCCACATGAAAGATGCTAAACATATATATGTATATATATATATAGATATGTACATGAGAAACAAGATTAATATAGATTAAAAATGAATGATATTTAATTGTGATTAATTGAATTTAATCCACAGCAATCCTGTGATTAATCTGATTAAAAATTTTTATTGTTTGACAGCACTAATTTAAAATGATATTCCTTTCACCAATTCTTCTCCTGACCTTATTCTCTCTGATACAGATTCTCACCTGAGATTATATCTGTAAACCTGTTGAGCTGCACATTAGTAATGCTATTGTATTAAATCGTGAATTTACAGCAAACAAACTGAATGCATCGTGTTGCCACATGAACCTACATGCATCCATTAGATGATGCAGAAAATGCAGAAATATGTTCAACTCAAAAGCCAGCATTGTAGAGAAATCTGACACATTTTGTTGGCTTTAAAAGCACAACATTGTCACTGAATGGGCAATTAAAATCAGATAAATACCATATTGATGAACTTCTAGATAACAATAACCACCACAGCACCAAATTCTGAACGCTCTGTGCTCAGACTCTGGTGACCTGAAGTCTGTAACGTGATATTTTGGATACTTGTGGAATGTCAGACATGTTATTCACCACCGACCCTCCGGTACTTTAAACACGCGTGTGTGTGCAGCCCAGAGACATTGTACGTGTTTGTGTTCATATATGTGGCTGGGTTAAGTGTACGTTTGGATGTAGTGTCTCTCCTGTATGTGATGGAATCTGGCTGTTCACTGTTGCAGACGTCTGAAAAAGCGAGCAGCCGAGAAGGTCCCCAGGCCAAAGGTTAATGTTTCAGCCGGTGGAAGGTACACTGTCGCGGGAAAACCCACCGTCCACCGCCCACCGTCCGTCTGGTCAATGTAGTTTTGACAGTGGGTTTCCTGTCGGGGTAGAAAATAACCATATAGCTCCTCTTTCTAGTTAGTTAACCTTTCCCCTCTCTTTAAATATCATATTATTATGATGTGCAGCATGTGAATGGGTTATTTTATTCTATTTAAACTCCTGGTTGCCTGGTGTGGAGGTTTACTTTTCTTTTTTATAGCATTTCTACTAACATGGCACAGATTGACACCTTATCAAGAGTGGTTTACTTGAACTTTCCAACCTGTATAATTCCAATTCCGTGTGATTTCATTCAACAAATTAACTTTTCACGTGTTTTATTAAATACCTGTTTGATAGGAGAAAGTTGTCAATCTGTGCAGTGTATAATTATTTCACGGATTAGTCCTTTTAATCTAATGCCACAGCTGGAAATCCCATTCCTCTCTATGGCACGCTTTTTGCTCTTTGGAGGAGGTCAGTAAATTCTCATCCTGGGTTCTTAAACTGAAATATTCCTCAGACTCCAGAGTCCATATGTCAAGATCTGATGGGCTAGAATCTGCAAATAATTCACAGTGTTTGTTTTAGCCGCCTCAGAGTGCCAGATGGGTGGAGTTTTCCACGTTGGACTGTGACTATATATGTTTCTACGGCTAACAGTTATTACATAACGCTATATAAGAGGTCCCAATGCTGGAATATTGCACCAATTCTACACCTCTAAACTAATGAAAATGAATTATTAACCATCAACAAGAAATAGTTTCTTATATCTTGAAGCTTAACAGATGATTGTGGTCTGAAGATCCTGACAGAAAAATGTACTTTAAAGGATAAGACGTGTTTTCTATATTTTTTCTTAATGTTAACAAATCCCATGAAAAGATCAAAACCATCAGAGGAAGGCTTCCATTTACCATCTGTCCTCTTTGCTCCTCTTTGTTATATGTGAAGATATAAATCTGTAATCAGTTAATCAACTATTAAACAAATCTACAGCAGTTCAAAGTGCTTTACAAGACAATGATGAAACACAGGATATGAGAAATAGATTTGTTTTTAAAAAGCCAATTGTATGTCGCTGTAAAATTAACTCAAGGGAGTATCTATTGAACTTGTTGCCTATTTTCATGTGCAAGTTAAGACAAAGTTTAAGTATTTACAGCAGCAATATGATGATAGTCCAGCTGAAAACAATCTATAGCATGTGCATTCATTATAATAAATGAATAAATGATAGTTTAATTCAGTTTTATTTACTGTATATAGCACCAATTAACAACATAAGTCATCTCACAGCATTTTACCAACAGTGGGAAGAAAACTAAATTTCCGGCAGAACCAGGCTCAGGGAAGGTGGTCATCTGCCTGACTGGTGGGGTTAGGGTAGAGAGAAAAGGATAGCAGAGACAACAGACAAACAATGTACAAGAGAACAATAAACAGAGAGGAGATGGTGAGGCGTCAGAGATACCTGCAGAAAGAACAAAACACAAACTACAGGAGAGAGAAGAGACAAAGTTAATAACATGCAATGCTGGCATATAAATTTATGGCAAGAGAAAGAGAGGACAGGAGGTACATCATGGGAGGTCACTCATCAGTCTGGGCCTATAGCAGCATAATTAAGGGAAGCTTTAGGACAAACTAAAGTTTTAAGCCTAATCTTAAAAGTACAGAACGTGTCTGCCTCCTGAACCCAAACTGGAACTTAAGGAGCCTGATGATTGGAGGTTCTGCCTCCATTTCTATTTCTGGAAACTCTCGGAACCACAAGTAAACCTGCAGTCTGAGATCAAAGGCTTCTGTTAGGATGATATAGCACAATAAGGTCCTTAAGATAAGATGGACCTTGGTGAGTTTTATATGTTAGAAGCAGGATTTTAAATTCTGTCCTGGATTTTACAAGGAGCCAATGAAGAGAAGCCAATATGGGAGAATTATGATCTTTTACTGGTCCCTGTCAGAACTCTGGCAGCAACATTTTGCATCAGTTTTTCAGAGAATTATTGGGACATCCAGCCAATAAGGAATTACAATAGTCTAGCCAAGATGTTACAAATACATGGGCTAGTTTTTCAGCATTATTTTTGAGGCAAAGTATTCCAGATTTTGCCAATATTGCATAGGTCTCAGAAGCCCATCCTAGAGTTTTTTTTTAATATGCGACTTAATGGACAAATCTTAGTCAAAAATAACACCAAGGTTCCTCATAGTAGACCTAGAGGCCAAGGCAACTAAAGAGTAGGAAATTTAGCAGTTTGAATGGATGTGATTGTCATTTTCAGTAGGTTTTAAACAAGATATGAGGATTTGGAAATATAAGAAACACATTCATTGTTGTTTTTGTCGTTTCATGGGATGTTGACATTAAGAAAAATCAAGAATATTGCTTTGCTTATCCAATTAAATGGTTTATTTCACCACGCCGAAGTACAATGGAGTCTACTATCCATTACCCTGAAAAAATGCAGAAATAACATCGAATTTGCAGATTCTAACCGATCCAGGTCTCGATCAATGTACCAAAATATTCAAAGTTACCAAGTTTACCAAATCCTGAGTAAATTTATTTGAGATCTGCAGAGAAACAGTTAAAGAACCCGACAGCATTGAGCACATGTTCTCTGTTATATGATCATCGTACTTTAATTGTCTGGAACCTGACACATCTGTACTTGATGTACATCCATTCCAAACATAAAGCAGTGCCATACAATGTCAATGTTTTAACCTAAACGTTCACATTGACACAAAAAAATCAACTAAAATCAGGATAGCACAGTTTGTACTAACTACATGACAGTAACTGTGCTTTACACGTGACATGGCCAAAAATATACGGACACTGTGACCAAAACTGTAGAAAGGAATCTAAAAACGTGTCCACATACTTTTGGCCATGTAGTGTATTTATGTTCTTGACTGTCTGAATGTGCTTTTGTGTCATATTTGTGTTTATTTCAATGCATTTATCAAAGGATGTGTCTGCTTCAACAAAGTTGTTTGTACTTAACCTGGAACTTTATACTACAAGTGTAAGAATATAGTGTTTTATTCAGTGTGTTTTGCATAATATGATCCATAGAGATGCATGTTTAACAGCTGTATTGAATCCTGACACATCCTTCTGAACAGCGTAACTGCAGTTTTACCTTAATTGTGCATCGTATAACCTTTTGTCACTGTGAATTTTCACTTTGTCACCTCGTTTTCTCCTCCTAACTGTGCAGTCTCACCCGTGTTTACCTTTGCAGGCAGACATCCAAAGCTAAAGCTAACTCTAAGTCTAAACAGAGCAGCCCTGGCAAAAGGTAATCTGAGGATAAACAATTCAGTGGGTAACTTTAAGGTGTCTGAAAAACACCCACACACATGCTGCTTCCATGAACAAAGTGTCATTTAAGATAAAGTCTGGGGCGGGGATTAGCCAAAAAATGTTGGATGTTCCCAAGAAAAGGAAAACTACAGTAATTGTCTGAGCCACGTCCATCCACGACCACCTGCCCTGCACATGTGACAATTTGTCTATGATTCACACACAACTTACAACAAAAAAGCAAAATCCTGTACTTGTTTTAACCCCATTTATGTACCGTATGTACTTCCATGATACTTGTTATTAAAGATTTTACAATTGCAAAGAGCAGTTTGCTATAAGAATGCTAAACAAGTAGCTTTTCATTTTGACTTACTTGTCAAAATATAGATGTAATTGATTGGTAATATATGAATAAATATTATGAAGAAATCTGCCTCTGAAGCTCACTGATGAACATGTTACGTCTCATGTAGTTAATCTACACTAAATCACAGCAACACTTCATTGTTTTAAGGCAGATACTGGACATTTTCTTGTTATATTGATATTTTTCATTGAAGAATTTGAGCATATTCAACAAAAAATGCATAATATGAATATTAATACGCCTTTATTAGAAGATTAGTTTACTTTTGAGGCACTCGTAGGTGGATTTGCAGTAGTTTTTTCCTGTTTAGCCAATTTGCTAAGCTGAACTAATGAAATATAGCTTCACATTTGCCATACAGACGTTAATTTGGTATCATCCTCTCATTTAACTTTCAGAAATCAAGAGAATAATGCATATTTTCCACAATGTCAAGTAAAGTCAAGTCACCGTTTTCTATATAGCACATTTTAGACCATCGTCACTCCATCAAAGTGCTTTTCCAGTAAAAAAAATTATACACAAATGTTATTTACTTTATGAAATGAACCCAAGAACTGTGGGTTAAAAATCTATAATGTTAATTATGGATTGAATTTACCTCACTAATTCACATATTAGGGATTAAAACCCTACATAAATTATGTAACATGCCGCTTTACCTGAATAATACATGTCAGAGCTGAGATCCTACACTGTTATTAATTATAGAGAATAATTTCAGTAATGTAAAAATATAGCTAGCATTCTATGATATTATAAATTAGTAAACTTAACCAAACTTAAATGTTAAAATGTATAACAATGCCTTTATTGTAAACTTCTCCATGTTATACTTCACTTCATACCACGGTTCTAAACTGTATAATTCTTGGTTTCAGTAGGTTTTTATCATGCTAAACGATATAATACCACTATATTGTCTCAACCTTAACATATATTGTTCAGGTAATGCATTATTTTATATAATTTAGAAATGTTTTGATCCACAATATGTACAAAACTGAGATAAAATCACATCATAAAATGACGCTATAGGGCCATAACCCCAATATTTAACCTTGTTTAGGTTGTGTAGGTGTGTGTGTGTTCATTTTGAGAAACTGTGCAGTTTTGTTCATTTATTCTTTCACTCATGTGGTCATTTGTTTAAAAATATCCCAATGTATTACCTAAAACCTGAATGCTGGGCGTCTAATTTCCTCTGTCAGACTGTAAACACAACGCAGGCTTTCATTCTCTCACCACAGTCCATGTCTCTGCTGCCTCCAGGTTGTATTTGGAGCGTCAGAAGAACTACTTCCACATTCACTCTGTGGCCTGTTTGGGCACCGAGGTCCATCTGGCCGCCTGCCCTCTGGAGTTCAGCAAACCCAACGCCACGTCGGCCTGCACGGGCGGCATGCCGGCCGTCGTCAGCTGCATGCCGGGGCCGCTGTTCATGCAGAACAGCGGGTTGAAAAAGAAACTTAAAATTTCGGTAAAGCAATTTTCAGGAAAGAAAGATGCTACACTTGATAACAAGATGTTTTGCATAGATAGCTAAATTGCAAAACCGTTTCACCTTATTTGCTCTCTGTAAACACTCTAATCACCTGGTTAGATGGTTGTAGATACTTGCCAAACCTGCTTCAGTGTGGACTCACTCTGTATCCTTGTTGTTTAGAGCAATGTGAGGTTGAAGGGAGGTTCCAGGGTGGGAGAGGGAAGAGTCGAGGTCCTGAAGGACAACGAATGGGGGACGGTGTGCGACGACCGCTGGAACCTGCAGTCGGCCAGCGTCGTCTGCAGGGAGCTCGGCTTCGGCAGCGCCAAGGAGGCTCTGACCGGCGGACGCCTGGGACAAGGTGAGGAATAATGACCTGTGACTGGAAGACAAGGAAGTATATGAGGATATTTTTTAAAAGTTCTCAGTCTTATGTGGATACACGAGACATAACTCCCATTCTGGGGCATAACTGTACACTACAGAGCCTTAAATTAATGTCTGTAAAAGATATCAAGCAATCAAAGAATTAAGTAGAGGAAAGCTTGGAGATGACTGCTGTTGCTTCAGGACAAAGCATCCGTTCACTCGGCACAGTTTAAATTGATTAAAGATAATATTTAGTAGATAAATTGAAAAAATATTTTATAAAATCACAGAAATAAATATTAACTTAATATTAACCATAAGAAAACAAACCAAAACTTTAAATAATGTCCACATCAAAAATCTGTATTTTTCCAAATGTTAATTTTATAACCCTGAAATGACATTGTTTTTACTGTATTTAAATCATCAAAAATATTGTATTTTTTTGCATTATTTATGAAGTATTTATTTAGTTACAGATTCCCCTGTTTTGTTAAATATCAGATTATCTGTTGGGAAATTTTAAAAAAGTGTATTTAAAGTTTGTGAGACCTAGTGACATTCACATATACCTAAATATACATTTTTTAAAAAGACCTGAACCTGGAAAAAAGTAAACTATATGTTTAACATCTGCAGCTTTTATAGCCATGTTGACTTTGTGATTATAATGTGGAATTTCTACCCACAAAATCTCTATTTTATATAACTGAGATAAATGAAGCTGAGTGGATTCTTTTCATTAAATCCCTCTGAACCATCACCATGTTTTTAAAACTGTCTTCAGAGATGACTTCCATCAGCAGCTGTCTATCTTCTGCCCCTCTAATCTCTCAGGTCATCTCTTTAACCAACACAACTGATTATCTGCCCTTAACATTCCTACTTGAATTCCTCATTTTGGGGCTTTTTAATAAGTAAAGGAATGTTGTGCATGAAGAAAGACAGGAGAGACTTAGTATTTTCACACACTTCACAAATCTGCTGCTCATTTTCTGATCGTGCAGCTAAAAAAAACAACCTAATCTCTGTGTATATTTTCCATCTGTGACTATGTTTTTTCCACAAATTCAAGGCTACATTCCTGATATTAATCCTCCCATACAGTTCATTAAATTGCTCTTTCTGTGTGTATTTCTGATTCCTAAGTGGCGGTCAGGCAGTTTTACAACAGAAAACTCTCCATGTTATTCCAGCTTTGCTATGCACCATTTCATATGACAATGAGGCAGTCAGTTTTTATAGGTCTAGCGTGTGTCTGAGCCTCTTGGTCTCCACATGGAAGATGGTAAATCAGCTCCAAGATAGTGATGATTGGAGCTGTAAAACTTTGGACCAGATGCTCGCAGTTTAAAACTGCAGTGGATGACCTTACAGAATGATATAAATTTAAAAATGGCAGCTTTATTCTTAAATGTATTTATGTTTTTTTTTTACATTATTACAGAACAAATCTTGTTCTACATATGATAACTTTTCTTTTAGGATCACACACATGCACGAACTCCCTTGGTTGGTTTGAAACTGCTTGAAAATTTGGCTTAAAAGCTAATCTGACTCAAAATTCCTAACAGAAGGCTGAAAGCTGTCAGTACAGGAAATCATCAGCTGAATGAGGTAGTTTTATGTATGGGGCTGAGGAAAGGAGCATATTTTCTTTTAAATAAATTATGGTTTAAAGCAGTGCATTCAGGGGAATTTACTAAAATCTATACATTGTCCAAAGGTACATAGCATGGCGGCAAGGGCTGGATCTCTTTGCTTACTTATCAGGTACTTATAGCACAGTCTTCAGATCCCTTTTGAAACAGATACCACCATTAACACAAAAGAGTCATCCCTCACCTGGCAGTTTTACAACCATACACACCTCAAATCACCAACATTTACCAGTTACTTACAACACAGTCTTGAGTTACCTCCCTAGACAGTTTCACAGCCAATCCCACCTTCAGAAATGTGAGTCTTGGGTTGTAAATGGTCCATTTGTTGTGTGATTTGGTGTCGAGAATAAATACCTGGGACTCACCGTCCAATTAGAACCGAAGAAGCCTTTTGGATTAATGTGAAACATCTTCAGGACCCAAAAACCTATCCAGTTGCTCTTTTACTGAAGCATTTAGAGTTACCATGATTTAGATGACTAAGAATCCACACACACAAATGGGAATTAGGATTGGATTTTCAGCAAAAATGTTTATGACTACTGGAGTGGCAAAGGATAATACTCTATGTCTGTGTAGATTCTCCATCCAGGTCATGGTAATTGTAGGACCTAGATCTCCTTGCTCACGTATCAGGTACTTATAGCACAGTCTTGAGATCACTTTTCAGACAGTTACCACCATTAACACCTAGATTCATACCTCGCCTGGCAGTTTTTACAACCACACACACCTCAACTTACCAGTTATTTACAACACAGTCTTGAGTTACATCCCCAGACAGTTTCACATCTATTCTCACCTTCAGGAATGTCAATCTCGGGTTGTAAATGGTCCGTTAGTCATGTGATTTGGTGTCGAGAATAAATACCTGGGACTCCCCATCAGTGATTTGGAACTGAAAGTCTCTTGGATGAAGTTAAAACATCTGCAAGAACCAAAAACACGTCCAGTTGCTCTTTTAGTAAAACATTTAGGGTTACCATGATCTAGATGACTAAGAATCCACACACAGAAATGGCTATTAGATTGGATTTTGAGCTAAAACCTTTCTAACTACTGGAGTGGCAAAGGATAATACTCTATGTCTGTGTAGATTCTCCATCCAGGTCAATCGGTCAATGGTAATCGTTGGCGCTTCAGTAGAAATCAACTGGACTTCTCTTGTTGGTTCTTGAAGACCTTTCACCTTCATCCAAGCGCCTTCTTTAGTTCTAACTGACTAATGGGGAGTTACAGTCCCTCAAGCTCACATGGCTAATGGCCCATTAACGACCCCAGATTCAGAACCTACAAAAGAAGTCCAGTTGATTTCTACTAGAGTTCAAACAATAATACACTATGTTATATATTATTTTCTGATTTATATGTGTTTCTTTCAGGTGAGACCATTATACTGATGGCTTAAAATTGAAGTTACAGTGAGTTTGCCAATGTTGTCTCACCTGCTGATCACAACATAAGATGTATTATCTCTAGAAATTAAACATTATTCTCTAAGCAACTAAAGTAAATGTGTCTATGCTTCCATGTTGTCACGCCAGATAACAGTGCCAACTAATTAGCATAGAATTTATCTCCAAAACATAGAGGTGTGTGTAGTATTTGTGTAAGTTTCGCTGAGATTCCATCTGAGGAGAAACAAGCCATCTTTTGTAGGGCTTTTCTCAGAAATTCAGGGTGTGGACGTCTGCTCTCGTGTTTGTACATTATGATTTCTACCACAGAGGAAGTTGACCAAGGAGGTTCACCACAAAGTCTGTTTGAGGAAGCAGCGTACCTGCTCTGAGCTCAGTTTGATGTCAGACCACCACCTGGAGGAATTAGTCCAAGAAACATTCCTGAACCTCACTGAAGTCGGAAACTCGTGCCGCTGAAGGAATTCCTTTCACGGAATTTATGTAATACGTTCGCCTCCTGGTGCGATGACACGTATGATGGAGTGAGAGTTTAGAGAGTGAATGTAAAGCAGGGTGTTGCTGACGGAGAGCAGGTCTCAGGTTAAATAGTGAGTTTCCAGAGGCCTCTATGCAGTGTGCAGTATAGACTGCTGCTACTAATTCTGTACATGGAAACAGCAGGATCCAGACAAATATCACAGCTATGTTTTACAGTAAAGATGCAGTATATCCTAGTCATATGGACAAGATTTTGAGCCTTGATGTAGCCTTCTATGTTATAATGATGAAATTCAAAAATTTTCACAAGTCACTTTCTGATTTGCTTCAGTAATGAACAAGACTTACTGCCATGCTAGCGCCTCATTGAAAGAGATGTTTGCATGGTCCGAGAACGTCAACACTAGTAGTTTGGGGTATTAGTTTTAGCTTAAATTTACTCAGCCATTCTTTTGAAAACAGGTGCGAAATGGCCTAGATTGTTCTAATCTGATTTAAGCGCCTTTTTATATTAGTGCAGACCCAGTAAATGCTGCAATGGTTGCATGTAACTGCTGTAACTGTTTGGTTTTGTGGATAAGGACCCAAGAGCAGGACTCAGAAAGCAGACCAAGAGTGAACACAGTTTATTGACAACACGTTCAAGATTTTATCATTCATTTGGATTCAATTCTAAACTGATTAAAGTTTGATGGCTGAAAGACTCGTTGAACTCACAAAGCGCACTTATTTTTGGCCATAACTCAGGAAATGTGCAAATACAGAATATAACATCTACTAGAAAAACAAACAATATGTGCGCGTGTATCTATGAAAACAGTGGGATAGCCTATTTAAGGATATCTGATTTGGCCTATTAAATCATATAAAAATATGTATATTATAATGTTGGTATGTGGTATAAATGATGGTGATTTTTACCCAGAATGTCAAAGGTCAGATCTAGACAGACAACAATGTAAACCACAACTTGACTTGTTGGTGTTGACAAACAAACACAAGGTGCTAATTCTAGCTTCAGAGGCTCTAAATGTATTGTGTGTGTTCAAGAAGCTGTAAATTCAGATGTAGGAAAAAGGCTTCTGTGGCCTAAACCCACCACTTTGTTTTGACTCCGATGAACTTCTGGCTGAGGATGAAAGCAAAACCTCTTTGTTTTGTTCCATAAACAAGTGCAACCTCTTCAACTTCAGAGCTTCTGTCCGTCTGTTTGTCCAGGAATGGGTCCAATATACATGAACGAGGTGAAGTGTGTCGGTCAGGAGAGGTCCATCTGGAACTGCCCCTTTAAAAATATCACGATGGAGGACTGTCAGCACATGGAGGATGCTGCCGTTCGATGCAACATTCCTTACATGGGCCTCGAGAACACGGTCAGACCTGAAAGTCCTCACTGACATGTTTAATTTCAAAATCACTGAGCTGTTATCTTGATAAATTTGCTTTTAAATGGAATTTATGTTAGCAAATGGAAGAAATAATATTGATTTACTGTAAACTATGGGCTACATGTTTAGTTGCTCTTTATTTGACAATAGAATGAAAGGAAAAATGTTAGAAAATGTCTTTTTCATACTGTGTTCTTTATTTATTACCTCTTGTCTTTTCATTAGTATTCAATGCTCTAACAGTCTTCTTTTTGTGTGCAAGAACGTGAGATTTAGAACTAACCGTAAGAAAAATCTCACATCTGTACACAACCAATAATTCTTCTTTACTGTTGTCACAAAACAAGTAATTTGTCTTTTCCTAAGTTTTATCTTTGTGTCGTGAATTGGTTTCATTGTTGGGTTGCTGAAAAAACAACTCATATGAAATTGTACTGTTGAAAAAATGTAAAAATTATGATTTTTTTGGTTGATTCCTTGAAAATTCAACATACTTTTTTCTGACAACAGTGATTTCCTTTAACATCGAGTATTTCTGGTTGTACGATTTGCATTTTGCCAGATTATACTCGCCAATGTGTAGATACACACAGACGCAGAGATAAAAACTCAATGAAGTGTCAGATTTTTAAACCATTAATAACCTAAAAAGCTGAATTTTACAGCTTTTTCATGACGTAACCTGTAGAAATTTAGATGCTTCTACCCAGAGTTTTTATCAAATCTAGCCCTCGTGTATCTGCGCTCTTCTCTGTGGTTCCTAACCCATCGGTCCCACACAGATCCGCATCACCGGAGGACGAACCCGCTACGAGGGCCGAGTGGAGGTGCTGAGTTTAGACTCTAACGGGACTCAGAGCTGGGGTCTGATCTGTGGAGAGAGCTGGACCACTAAGGAGGCCATGGTGGCCTGCAGGCAGCTGGGTTTGGGCTACGCTAACCAGGGCCTGCAAGTAGGTTATTAACACCACCGAGGTCAACTTTCTGCAGTTTCCTTTTCATATATATGATATGCAAATGTAATATACTGTCATGTACACCCAGTGGCCTTTCATTCTAGTTGGTTATTCAGTCACATTTTTACTCACTGTGGGCTTATTTTTGTCTACAATATGAAGTTCTGCACCTCTATAGAAACAGAACAACTATAGATAGAAGTAGAGAGGGTTTAGACGTGTTTTTTGTGGAGCTTAAGAAACGTATAATACCATAAATCATTTTTAAAAAAGTGAGAAAAAGTAGAATTTCTGTATATATTTGACAAAAAAGTAGAATTGCTGTGTATAGCATTTATCCAACTCCCAAAGATGGGAGAAACGGTGGCTCAACAAGCTGTAAATATTTTATCGCTTACATTTTTATTTTTTTCCATACTTGTTTCCTCTTTGCTCAGTGTAAACGCAGCCTGCAGTTCAACCAAACAGTTCCTGAATTTTTGTCATGTGGTTGTTGGTGGCAGTTGAGTCACTCATAGACTCACAGTTGCTCAAAGAAACACAGATTTTTTTTTAGTTTTTTACAGAATCCCTTTAGTGGAAACTATTATTTTTAAATGAGGCATGTAGAGTAAAGCAATTTTAAGCCTGGATTTGGTTGTCAGAAAGTTAAAAAAATTGACAGTCATTTCTGTTTTTACATTTTTTGGAAGTGTCATTTTGGTGATTTTTTTCAAAAGATAACTTGCTTTTTAAACCTGTTGGAAGCTTTTGGGGTTCAAATGGTTAATATTTTATTTCTTAAATATTGGCAAAGTGTGCAGGAGATTATTTACCTATATATATGTCAAAAATATTGCATATGTAATATATTGAATCAATTTGTTTCTTCTAAAAATTAACTGCATTTCCTCTTGATTGTCATGTAGCAACATGGCTTAGATCATGTGAAAGCAAGAGAATATATCATCCAAAATCAAAAATACTGTATAAATAATATATCGAATCCACTTGTTTTTTTCTAAAATTCAAGTGTAATTTCTTTTGAATCTAGTGTAGCATCATGGGTTATTATTTCTAATAATTCTGTAGATTGTGTGAATCTAATGAATAATCTAAAGTCGCTGTCATCTTATAATGGTGGCACGTTATCGACTTGTTTTTCTTTGATATATCACGGAAATCAGCATTTAATCTGGCAGTATGGAGCCATTAATCATTTAATATCCCTCTATTGTCTCGTTATCATCTGATATCAGTAGAGCCCACATATATCTGTTGCTCAGGTCGTATTTCCTGACAGGATTTTATACTTAAAACCTGCGTTTGATCTCAGATAAGTCTTTCCATTCTCCACCGTCACCCTCAAACCTGCAGCTTGTTAAACTCCAGAGACAGACAGACATTACTTAAAAATTCCAGCTGCTTGACTGTTTGTGAGAAACTGGATCCAGCTTGTCTGGAAGTGACAACATTAGCGGTGTTTGCTGCCATACAATCACTTGTCCGGCTCATGATCGGCAGCCCAAGAGTCCAGCTGAACTCAGACTCTCAGGGGAGTGTAGTGGCCACTGAGTGTATGGGTGTTTTTTTAATTTCTGGTCATACATGTTCAAATATCTCACATGTCAGTCGTTAGTGACAAATTTTATATGTACAAGTTTGACCTATTTGTTACCCGTAAAACTTTAAAATATATTCCTTAAATGCAGCTATGATGATAAATTGGTATTATTTGAACGTGCATGCATTAACCTATGACAGTATATTATCATTTCCATATGGAGTAGATGCAACCTCTTGCTTTTTCAGCTCTGCTTCACGTGGGCTGACTGAAACAGGCCCACATGAAGTTTCTAATCAAACTCTAAGCCACTCACCACAAAAGCCAAGCGGTGACCTCATCTGGAAACCACGCTGACGCTTCCATCGCCTTAGAAAAAAACCCAATAAACTAACCAAACTGCTGCTTCAACTACACATTTTATTTTCCGCTGCCTGAGGATGGGTAGTTTTTAGCGCAGACGGTTCAGAGACAGGACAGGAAGCGTGTCCCCTCACTGACTCCCAGCAGGACGTCTTCTGCAGATCCGGATAGTTGGCGGCCGGAGCAGTTATGAGGGCCGAGTGGAGGTTCAGGTTGGGTCCAAGTGGGGCACAGTGTGCAGCACAGGCTGGACCACAAAGGAAGCCATGGTGGTTTGCAGGCAGCTAGGGCTCGGATACTCCATGCATGCCATCACTGTAAGTAGGACTCTAAAGAAGAGATCTGTTCCACAGTAAGACACTGAACAAATGTATTTATATGCACAGCCCCTTGTGCAACACACACGGAAATAATGAGATGAGATGAGGGAAGATGAGATGAGAAAAGAGAAGATGAGATTAAATATGATGAAATAAAAGAAGATGAGCTATGAGCAGATGAGATAAGAGCAGATGTGATGAGATAAGATATGATGAGATGAGAAAAGAGAAGATGAGCTGAGATGTGATGAGATGAGAGGCAATGAGATGAGAAAAGAGAAGATGAGATCAGATAAAATAAGATAAATTAGGAGAAGATGAGATAAGATGAGTTAAGAGAAGATGAGATGAGATAAGATACAATGAGATGAGATAAGAGCAGATGAGAGAAGAGGAGATAAAATAAGATATGATAAGATGAGATAAAAACAGATGAGATTAGAAAAGAGGAGATCAGATAAAATAAGATGAGACAAGATGAGATGAGAAAAGACAAGATGAGATGAGATGAGAAAAGACAAGATGAATCAAACAAAATGACAAAACAAAAGAAATGCTAGCAGAAAAGCGATGAGATATAAGTATGATACAATGCTAAAACAAAATAAGTTAGCTAAATAAGGCTATAATGGAACATTTAAAAATAATGCTGGCAATTACAGTGAGGTAGTAAGTGATATCACACATGATAATGAATTTATATGTTCAGTTCAGTTGAGTTCTCACCTGGAACTGAGATCAAAATGAAATATTGTACATTAAAGTTGCAAATGTTAAAAAGAAAATAACACAAAAGAGTCATAAATACATGTCTAATTCAATGTAGAATATAAGGCTAATTGTAAATAACAATAACAAAAAATAAATAAAAATGGGCTGTGTGTCACTGTAAATTCTTCCAAACAATCAAAATATATTTTTACCTTTTTCTGCGGAGAAGCAAAGCTCATACA
Source organism: Amphiprion ocellaris (assembly GCF_022539595.1). Lineage (NCBI taxonomy): Eukaryota > Metazoa > Chordata > Actinopteri > Pomacentridae > Amphiprion > Amphiprion ocellaris. Next base: position 26,900,390 of record NC_072785.1, on the reverse strand, counting down.
AATGCTTTAATAAATACATAGAAATAAAAGCTGATTGCATCAAGAAATGAACAAGAACCATTTAAACTGTATATACCATTTAAAGTTAGTAAATTAAGTGTCACAACAGTCAGTTTTTACAACTGTAATTAACATTTAAAGTACAAACTGGAATAAAAATGTGACACAATGAAGCTAAATTTGATAATGTAAACATACATGTAAATGTATTTTTAGAGCTAAATTCTGCACTAAAATCTAAAGTCGTTAGTGCACTCTAGTTTTAACTCAATTTTCACTGCTGATGTTTTGACACTTGAGTACCAACTGTGGTGAGTTTCAAAGCAGAAAACCATGAGGAAATTTGAGGATTTTGGTGCATTCATGTGCACTTTAAAAAAACTAATGAATGGATCGTTAAACTTCAGCAGTAAATGTCACATTTTGATGTCATTCCCCTAGATTTTAAAAAGGAATCTATGGTTAACGAGGCACAAGCACCAGTTTCTACACCCACAGAACAAAACATTCACAGGGCAGAACTTGTTATTCTGCGGCTTCTTGCCAATGTGGTCACAGAAGCCGAATAAAGGCACAAAAATGCATAAAATTACAGTTTTCATTGCAAAATTACGACCTTATTTGAGGATGTGATAATGAATTGTTCTTTTATGGGATTGTAAACGCTTATGGGAGATCTTCGCTTTCAAACATTGGTTTTTAAAACTGAATATGTGGCATTCTGGAACAAATACTCCTCAGATATTTTTAAAAGAAATGCAAGAAACTGAACGTAAAAGTTGCAAGCTGCGCGCCAAAGCGATAAAGAATACTTCTGTGTGGAAAGTATAGCGATATAGCTGATATATTTATGGTGAAAGTGATGAGTTTATAGGGTTTGGGATGGAGAAATCGTGCAGTATGACAATCGAACCACTTACTAGTGTCCTCCAGCGATCATAAACTCAGCATTACACTGTGTCCTCGATCAGAAGCCAAACATGCGTCATGGACATCTGTTTTTCACAACAGCAGCATCACACTGAACTCTCTGCAGCTCCGTTTGTGAATGATAGATGAATCCTGTTTGTTTGTTTGTTTGTTGTTGTGTGACCTCCACCTGTAAGGAAACCTGGTACTGGGACAGCAGCAACGTGACGGAGATGGTGATGAGCGGCGTGAAGTGCACAGGAAGTGAAATGTCTCTGAGTCAGTGCCAACATCACAAAACCGTCAGCTGCCAGAAAGCGGCAGCAAAATTTGCAGCCGGAGTCATCTGCTCGGAGAGTGAGTCGAAGTTACAGAAACACATGTGTGGCAGCCGGATTTCTCATAAACATCACATCATTTCCATTTCAATCGCAAAGATATATCATTATAATACCTGGATTATTGTAACCTGACTCATATTTATTACTACTTTTCATCCATATGCAGATCTAGTTGCACCAGAAGAGTAACCAAGATTAAATTGTGTCTGTAAAGTTAATTTATTTGAGTTTATACACAGTTAAAGTGCTTTTCCATAATCTTCCAAATTTACTAAACATATGTGATAGTGAAATTATATCATATTTATACACAATATTCCTTAGCAAAGCAAAATGGTCAAGATTACATTTACATCATCAAAAATGTTAAATCTCATCTACTATAATATTCACCAGTTAATGCACTCATGCTTTTTTAAATCATTATGAACGCATTTGAAGAGCCATATAAAATATTTTAAGAGAAAAGACATAATTAAAGTCCAAATATACAATATATTATATAAAAACAAAGTCACAAAGCACCTTGTACATAAATATAAATAGTATAGAACAGAAATATGTTATGAAATTCTGTTTTTACCGTAGCATGCAGAAAGAGTAAAGTGACCACTACCCCAATAGAGAAATATACAATATAATATAAATATATAAATATATATAATTAAATACTAGGATACAAAATGCACAATAAAATGCAAAATATACTGTGACGAAAATCATATCTTTACAATAAAGCAAATGTCAAATTCGACAAATTAATGAACAAATAAAAATAAAAAAGGAAATCCAAGATCCAAAACAAGATAATATAGTGAAGTAAAGTCAAGATTTTAAACAAAGACAAAGAAAACATAAATTATATCAAATTGAAGACAGTAGTCATTGCATCAAAGTTCCCTCCAGTGAAAAAGATTATGACAGAAATTGTAAAATAAACCTAACAAGCTTAAATATTGGGGTTAAAACCCATTAGTGTTATTTATCGTGTGATTTTATCAAAGTAATTTACACAATATGGATTAAAACCCGACAAAAAGTATATAAAATACATACTTGACTAAAATATATATTAAGGCTGATTATTATCTTGTAATTACTGACAATAACCTAACTAACCTTTGATAATGTAGCTAAGACTCCATAATATTATAAATTACAGAACTTAACCTAACTCATATAAACATTATGTCCAACAGAATTATTGATTATTAACTTGATGAATTTGCAGCTTTTTACTGTGTAAAAATACTCATGAAAATCCAGCAAATCTAAGGATTTCCTGGATCCCTTTTGAGAAAACTTTGGTTTTATTTTTTACATTTTTATTTTATTTTATGCAGATTATTTAGTTGTATTTCTAATGTTAGTTTTATTTAATGTTTTTGTATTTTATATACATGTGGACTAGACCTCGATCCTAACCCTTCTCCTGTCCTTCCGTCCCAGCTGCCTCTGATCTGGTCCTGAACGCTTCTCTGGTCCAGCAGACGGTTTACATCGAGGACAGACCTCTTCACATGCTTTACTGCGCTGCCGAGGAGGACTGTCTGTCCAAATCTGCTGCCAAGGCCAACTGGCCTTACGGACACCGACGTCTGCTCCGGTTCTCCTCCCAGATCCACAACATCGGCCGGGCCGACTTCAAACCGAAGGCCGGACGGCACTCGTGGGTCTGGCACGCCTGTCACGGGTAAAATCCTCTTTATTAAGGCACCAAATTACCATTTTAAAAGATCTTCTCAGTGAGATTTACTTATAAATATATATTAATAGTAATATTAAGATTTTAAGAGCTTAAGAATGCCCCAATGATAGTTTGATTTAAGAAAAGTTTTATTAATGACTTTTCTTTACACTGTAGTGGATCAAACAAAAAGTTAATCATCTTTCATTCAATGAAAAAAGATCTGAGTCAGTCATCTCTGCAGAGAGAAATTACTGAATTTCTCAGTGCACATAAACTTTTATAATATTGGCAAACTCCTGTTTCCAGCGTCCTCCCCTCAGGCTCTTTCTACCAGTTACCGTCTATGAATATTGATGGTTCTGACTGTCCAATAGATCAGGGGTGTCAAACTCATTTTAGTTCAGAGGCCACATTCAGTAAAATCAGAGCATAGTAATCTATACATAACTTTAAAAAAGAAATTGCCCTTTGTTTTAGTGCAAAAAAGTAAAAACATTATGAACAACCTGAAGGTCCTTAAGAAAAATAAGTGCAATTCTAACAACATTATGTCTCACTTTATCATGAATACATTACAACCTACAGATCAGAGTGTCTATAAAAGCACAAAACATTCAGTCTCAGGTATCTGGAACTGAATGATTTAGTATTTTATTTTATGATCAAAATAACTTGTCAAGATCTAGAAATTATTTTACATTTACAGTTTTGAAATGAAATTTCGTTGTTTATGAAAATGTGCAATGACCAATAAAGACTGATTTCCAATTTCCAATGATTTACAGATTTACAATTTGCAGTTAATGTCTCTCAACATAATTTTCGCAAGGGCCAGATATGACCCTCTGGTGGGCCGCTTTTGGCCTATGGGCCATATGTTTGGCACCCTTGCAATAGATGATGAAATATCTGATACTATTTGTGTTGAAGATTAGGTACTTTCTGTTAGAAATAATGATATGTCTCATTTCTGAGAGTCTAATCTTATTGTTTGTGATTTAAACTCCTTCTCCAGTCATTAATTAAACCCCAAACACTCACCTCTGTGTATCAGTGTTACCCACACCACTGTTCAAAAGTTTGGAGTCATTTAGAAATGTCCTTATTTTTGAAAGAAAAGCAGTTTTTCAGTGAGAATAACCTTAAATTAATCAGAAATACAGTCTAGACATTGTTAATATGGTAAATGACTATTGTAGCTGGAAACAGCTGATTTTTAATGGAATATCTCCATAGAGGTACAGAGGAACATTTCCAGCAACCATCACTCCTGTGTTCTAATGCTACATTGTGTTAGCTAATGGTGTTGAAAGGCTCATTGATGGTTAGAAAACCCTTGTGCAGTTATGTTAGCACATGAATAAAAGTGTGAGTTTTCATGGAAAACATGAAAATGTCTAGATGACCCCAAACTTTTGAACGGCAGTGTATTTAGAAGTTTTTTCCATGAAAATAATCACTTTCTGTATTAAAATATGAATCTGATCTACATTTACACCATTTGGTCCTTAAGAATTTGTGGATTTAAGAAGTCTCCACCTCTTTCTCCATACATTTATGTGCTGTTTGCTGCAGCTCGAGCACACCAGCTCTGCTTTAACATTGCAAAACTACTCACCAAAATCTAAATCTGTGCTTTTGAAACGATTGTCAAAAGAATGCATACAAAAGTACGCTGCATTTGCAAGGAGGAAATGCTCAACTATGGCCTCGAATGCTAAATTTACTCATAATAGATCTTCCAACATTTAAGAAAACATCCTATAAACATGTTCACAAGGAGAAAAAATTATCTTTAAACCTCAGTGGACATTTAAAGAAAGAAAATCTTGCGGACTACAAGAATCTGTGGTGCTTTATTTTCCAACATTTGTGTGATTTAAAAAAAATATTAGCTGTATCAAGCTGGCACCTTTGTACATCTTTGATTATGAACGTATATTATGCTTTACAACAGAGAAAAAATATGTATAAACATACTTTTCTGGGTGCAAAAGTCGAAGAAACACAAGATATGTTTACACCAGTGCAGTTACATTAGTTTGGACAGATCGGAAGCACAACTCATATCTAAAGTGTTCTTATTTTGTGCAGAAAACTGAGTTAAATGAGCTTTGTAGCTGCAACAGAAACAGATACAGATAAAAATACTAGAAATTCTATTTACAGTCCAGAACAAGACCAAAATGCGCCTGTGTGGGAATTTACTGTAAAAATGTTACTTTCCTGTCCTACTAGATCACATCATCTCCTCGTATGTTTTTGTTTAGTCTGTATTCTCCCTCCTCTCACCAACAAACAAACAAGATTTACATACCAGTGGAAGGAAAGTGGGAAGTGTGTCCTTCTCCGTCATTATTGCTGCTTATGTTGTCTGCTGCTCAGATAACAGTACAAGACAAACTGTGTTTATGCAGCAGCCGCTCTGGCATGAAATGACTGTTTACAGAATGTGTCAGCTTTAGATGTCTGCAGTGGAAATCTGGGCACGAATACAGAGATCAGGACATGTTGTAGTCAAAAACACTGTGTAATATCTATTAAAGTAACATTTAACCGTTGCTTTTTTTAAGGAATTATGTATGTTATCAGTCAGAGCAGACTCTTTTCCATAAACATACAGAAGAGCTGAGAGTAAAAAAAAAATATCATATATCAATGGAAAACTCAGTATTGTTGTCAAACTATATGGAATAAAACCTAGAAACAAGAGGCCTTAACTAGTTTTGTGTGGGCAATGAGGGATTTTCTCATTTTAGATTCACTTTTCGCCCTTGAAAACTACATTTTCTTTCTTTCCATGTCTATTACAGCCACTACCACAGCATGGATATTTTCACTCACTATGATTTACTGAACGCCAACGGGACCAAAGTGGCCGAAGGACACAAAGCCAGTTTCTGCCTCGAGGACACAGATTGTCAAGAGGGTGAGTCTTCAGATCAGAATCCAACCACAATATCTGGTTTGATGTATTTGGACAACCAGAAAGCTGGAATCTGTCAAAAATGCCTTGAGAAATACTCACACTAACACAGATAGTCATTAAATTTATGTCATTACAGATTAGGGATGTCCGATATTGGCTTTTTTGCCAGTAACCCATATTGTCCAACTCTCAGTTTCCGATTTCGATATCAACCGTTACCGATATATGTAGGCTATTTAGGTAACATCACATATCACCTGTCCTGGAATTAACACATCATGCCTAATTTTATTGTGTTGCCCCATTGGATGCATTCTCAAATGCAACAAGGCTTTCCAAATGTAAACATTGTGCAAAATAAGAAAACTACTTCAACTTAAGTTATGGAAAAAATTCATCCATCTATTATCTATACACCGCTTAATCCTCATTAGGGTCGCATGTTCTCCCTGTGCATGCGTGGGTTTTCTCCAGGTACTCCGGCTTCCTCCCACAGTCCAAAAATATGCTGAGGTTAATTGATCATTCTAAATTGCCCGTAGGTGTGAATGTGTGAGTGCTTGTTTGTCTTTGTATGTAGCCCTGCGACAGACTGGTGACCTGTCTAGGGTGTCCCCTGCCTTCACCTGAGTCAGCTGGGATAGGCTCCAGCCCCCTCCGCGACCCTAGTGAGGATTAAGCGGTGTATAGATAATGGATGGATGGATTATTTTACAGATATTTGCCGCTATTTGAAAGATAAATTGTGTTTATTGAAGACTGAAAAACTATACATTTTTCGACTGTTATTTTGCAGATTTTGCAAAATTACAGATAAAATCAGTGAAATGACAGGAAATAATTTACATGTTGAATATAAAAATATATATATATGCTGATCAGCAACTAGCAAGTGAAAATTATGTAGTTTAACGGTAAATATGTAAATTATCTTTCTAATTCCTTCTTCCAAACCCATATTTTCCTGATGATTTCCTCTGTTCAGATATATATTTTCAAATAAATATCATTACTTCATGACTATTTACAAGGCTCTGTTGGTTCTTTATAAGTAACCCACTGAATCCATCTTTTCGTTTGTGACCTCCAGGTGTTTCTAAACGGTACGAGTGTGCCAACTTTGGCGATCAGGGCATCACTGTGGGCTGCTGGGATTTGTACCGCCACGACATCGACTGTCAGTGGATCGACATCACAGACGTCAAACCTGGAAACTACATTTTGCAGGTGAGCATGTCTGGATGAAAGTGTAGAGGACAGAAGGAATCCTGCTCAGTAGGGAACAACCAATTATCAGCCTGGGTGATTATCGTGGCTGATATTTGGCAATTTTTCCAGTTATCGGTATCAATATTTGTACTGACAGATTATTGATAAATTAAATATTCCAGATGCAGCGTCCTCTCTGTCTGTCGTCACTCTGTGGTCTCAGGAATGTCTCGCAACAAACCAGGAAATTAGCTGCTCTCACAGTGACTAATGCTTTGCTAACGGCTAGCGGCTGAGTTAGAAGGCAGCCACAAATTAACCTGAATCAGAATCTGGAGAACAATTCATAAAGCTTTAACATCTGAACCTCAGTGGGCAATAAAAGTGATACAACAGTGAAAGATTAAGAAAATACAGAAGAACAACAGGAGACAAACTGATCAATCTCAGTGGCTCCACATAAACGGAGGAGATAATTTAATCACTCCTATTTCTATTTTACATATTCAGTTACAGTCACCCTTATTAATGAAGAATCCTAGTCATGAATAACAGGTTCTCTGCTGTCACATGCCATTAAAACATTACATTTAATGTATATTTGTCCCAAATATTGGTTATTGGTCTTTCTTGATTACCAATAATCAGCACCGGTATCGGCCCTAAAAACCCAAACAAAGAAGACAAACAAAAATAACCCATATCGGCTGATCCCTACTGCCTAGTTATACAAAATCTATGATGGAACAATGATGAATGAAGCCAATGGAGAAATGTTAAAAACTGCAGTTCCTAAAATGTCCACTTGAGGCTGGATCCAAAATTGGCTCAATCCTCATAGACCTCCATGTTAAAATGTCCAACTTTACAGCAGAAATAAACATGTTTACAGTCTGGTGTAAAAAACAGTTTTGGTCTCTGGATAATTTCAATGTTTATGATAACAGTACTGAAGGTGATTTTTTATATAACTCGCCTGTTTAAATTGTATTCAAGTTTGAAGTCAAGCATAATTAAGAGTGAGGCCACTAGCCTCAGCTCCATTCCACAGTTTTGTACAGTTAACATGTAAATTAGCACAATTTTTAGGTGATTTTACAGTTACTATCCATAATTAAAGAAGGAAAATGTGTAAAACAACAGTAAATTATTTTAAAAAATAGCTAGCCAGCTAAAGATCTTTTTAAAAACATTCATTTTTTTTACAGTTTAGAGCAGCCACTCATCAGGTTTCGTTTTTTCCTCACCTTGTACACTTTTCTGCATGTTCTCCAAGAGTTTATCTTGTTCTGAATTTTCATGTCATTGCTCTAGCTGCTTTAACTGTAACAGCAGAAAAAGAAACGTCTCTTTTTCCCTCTTCAGGTTGTGATTAATCCAAATTACGAAGTGGCCGAGAGTGACTTCACCAACAACGCCATGAAGTGCAACTGCAAGTATGACGGACATAGGATCTGGCTGCATAACTGCCATATCGGTAAGCACTAAAAAACATTTTAACTAGCTGCTGTTAATCAGTTTTGGCTGCTTTAATTATTGTTTTCCATCCTTACAGGCGATGCGTTCAGCGAGGAGGCAGAGAGGAGATTTGAGAAATACCCCGGACAGCTGAACAACAGAATTTCTTAATGACTTCTCAACACTATGGCGACCAAAGTGGGGAGCTGAGTGAATAAAAATACACCTCACAAGCTTTAAAAGGACACAAACCTTTTGTTTTCAGGTGCTGAAACGGATCCCCACCACAGATTTGTAGTCGTTGAAGAAGCTAGCAGTCTTTTCCTCCGGTGAATGTGTTGTATGTCTGACTTATTATACTTGAATATTCAAGTGCTGATGTTGTTTTTTCCTCTAGTCTCATGTGAGTTTATGCTATGTTTTTATTACAAATTTAGATTTTTAAAAACTTCAGTCTGTGTATGACAAGTGTACAGCCTTCCATTGAATGTGTTTGTTGTTTTATTTTCCATTTTTTGATTATTTTTGTATAACCGGTTGTATTTTACTTGGATGGCACAGGTTCAGAACTACCTGAAGAAGTGGAAAAAATCGATCTGAGGGATAAACAGGAACAGAATGCAGCTCTGTGACACCTTTAATGCAAGCTCATACCAGGTATTATTGACCAAAAACCTGCAAATGTGCCTCACATTACATCTTTTATCTGAATTATTCACTTGGATTAGCATGTTCACTGCAAGTCTAAATGCAGATGAGCGTTTTGTGAGGATCATAACACACCTGCCTCCACAGTTACAGTGTTTTGTGAATGTATATATTGCCAATATCAAGGTGCTAAAGAAAAAAATGCTTGTTTATCAGCAGTATTGTAAATTCAAAGTGCTTCAAAACCAGTATGAAGCCATGTGTAGCTTTAGTCTGTGTGTTTTTTTAAATAGCATTTTAGGGTCAAGACGTACAAATACAAAAAAAACTAGTTACCATAAAGATTTGCTGTATGTAAGCTGATGTAATCACACTCACTGCACCAAATAAAACAGAGAGGAGTTAAGATTTTTCTTCATCTGTAAGATTTATTTCATCAGAAATTCTTCGTTGTTGCATTTTGAAGCAGCTGATTGTACCATCATCACTTGCAATTGATTCATTCATTAAAAAAATCTGAAAAGTTTAACATAATTTTCCATTGCAGATATCCTCCGACTCCTATTTAAGGGTTTGGATCCCTCAGCTCAGGAACAACTAAGGTATTAGGAGAACTAAAACTGCATTTCTTAGTCAAATATTAACATTGTTTGCAAACACAGAGCATTGTGGGGGTTCAGCTAACAACGGGCACCATGACAAAATCATCTGTGCCGGTTAATGGTACCTGCGAAAAAATTTTTTTTTTTACAGTTTGAACAATGAAAGAGCTGGATTTTATAGACTAAGTCCTAAATCATACTCATGAAAAATAATAAAACGTGGTGGTGGTGGTTCTTGTATTCATCAGCCCTCATAAGTACGGAGACAGACACATGTAATGTTCTGGGTTGAAAAACACATTTAAGATCATTTAAAGAGAGAGAAAAGTGCAATGTAAGATGACAAACATCCCACTTGTGGATCTATAACTGCACAAGTCATCAAATCCAAAAAAAGAGCCAATAATTGATGAGCTCAAATAAATGAAATGTTAAAATCATAAACTTATAGAGGAGAAATATATATAACTGTCCAGATACATATTCTTAATTTCAAATCAGATAAAACGGCTTTAACCCTTGTGTTGTCCTGAGGGTCAAAATTGACCCGTTTTAAAGTTTGAAAATGTAGGAAAAATAGTCTATTTTCACAGTGAAACTTCTGATGTCCACATTGGAAATTTCTGAACATTTTTTGGTGGAAAAAAAATATCTCTTCAAGAACATTCACAAAAAAATGATTTTTTGTGAATGTTCTTAAAGAAAATATTAGAAGTTTTACTGATATATATGGAATCACTTCAGATATTTTTAGGATTTTTTGGAAGATTTTTACAATTTTTTTGAAAATATTTAAAAGAATTTTCTTGCCAAATTTGGGGGATTTTTTAAAAATAAAACTTTTAAGGGAAATTTTTAAAGAATTATTGGAATTTTCTTTCTGAAGGTTTTGCAAATTTTCGTAAATTTGGGGAACTTTTTTGCTGAATTTTTGGATTTTTTTTTAGACAAGGAAACACTATTTTTTGGTGCCCGTAAATGAGGACAACAGGAGGGTTAATAGACCCAAAAATGTTAGGGCCAACATAACTAGCAATTAATACTACAAATCATCGATGGAATGTCTAAAAGTAAAACACCTACAAGTTCACACAAGAGACAACATATTTTGGGACATATTTTGTTCAGTGCCATTTTTCACCAACTATTAGTTTAAATATCATGGTGTATTTCTTAGTCTCGGTAGCAGAACTGCACCGGTTAAATGTCCTGCTTGGCAGAGTTGGAAGAGAAGCTGCCAGAGTTCATCTCAATCCGCTGATAATCTCAGTCTTCGCTGTCACGGTCAAACAATCCCATTAACCCTGCTTAGCAATCACATTAACCGTGTGCACAACATAACACCAGCTCAGTTAAGTCACTACACAGCACCTGTGATGATTTTGAAGACTATAATCACATCGAATCTCATTTTTTTTCTTGTGCTTTAGGTTTATTTGACTCATGATTTCATCTTAAAAGGTCGGAAAGTCGAGAAAAGTGCAGTATTTAGGCTTTCAAAATCAGAAAATCACCAAAAAATTCAGCTTATAGTTGCTTAAAATAAAGAAAAGCAAAGAATCCTCACATTAAAAAAAATGTAACTGCAGAGAGTTTGTCATTTCTGCTTGAAAATTAGAAAATTAGACCAATTTTGCATCAATAAAGGACTTCAAAAGTGCGTTTCCTTTCCAGCTATGTTGTTCAGAATGAGTCTAGATGTATTTATGAACACTTCCAAATTCAAAAACTCCCAAACAAATTGCTCCAGATCGATAAAAGTCTCATTCAGCCAGATTTAAAAGTCTTGTTGTGGATGTTATCCAGCTCACTTAAGTCAGTATATAGCACCTAATCTGTAACAAGCCTTAACTGTGATGACTGTAAAGGCTGAAACCACAAAAACACAAAATTTTAAATCTCTCATCTCATTTTTTCTTAGACTTTATCTATAATAGGTCAGAAATCAGAGGAAAATGCCTAAGATAGCACTTTCAAACACAGGAAATCAGGAAAAATCCAGCTTATAGTAACATCAAATAAATAAAAGCAAGGAATCCTAGCATTGGAAAAGATGTAACAACAGAAAGTTTGTCATTTCTGCTAAAAAATGAACAAATTAGATCGATTTTGTGTAAATAACTGGCTTTAAAAATGAAATTATTTGGACGATGTGGTTCAAAAGTAATCTAAAAGTGTGAACATTTCCCAATTTAAGAACTCCCAGAGAAATTGCTCCAGATAGATTGAAGTCTCATTTAGCCTAATTTAAAAATCTTGTGCACATTAACCAGTTCGCGTAGATCAGTATATAGCACCTATTCTCAACTGTGATGACTGTAAAGAGTAAAACACAGAAATACATTAACTTCTGATTCTCTTAGCTCACGTTTTTCCTGTACTTTAGCTATAAAGGTCAGAAAATAGAGGAAAATTCACACTGTAATGATTTCAAACACAGAAAATCCCCCAGAATTCATCTTATTGTTACATAAACTACAAAAAGTGTGTGTTCTCTGCTTAAAAATGATCAAATTAGAGCAATTTTGCATCAATAACTGGCTTTAAAAGTGAAACTATTTGCTGTTTTTGCACATTATATGTCACTGAAGCTGCTGCAGGTTCCCTGAGTCCCTGACAGAAGAGGATTACAGTGGTTCAGCAGCATGTTGTCATACATGAGCAGGTTAATCCTCATCTGACAGCAAACACACACACAACTATGTAGGGAGCTTTGCAGGGCGCCACCTAGAGGGCAACAGCTCTAAGGACATGATTGCACTTTTAAACTTGCACAGAAAAGTCTCCACATGACGGTTTGGTAAACCCATTAACCCTCCTGTTGTCTTCATTTACGGGCACCAAAAAATATTGTTTCCTCATCTGAAAAAAATCCAAAAATTCAGCAAAAAAATTCCCCAAATTTCTTAAAATTTGCAAAACCTTCAGGAAGAAAATTCCAATAATTCCTTAAAAGTTTCCCTTTAAAGTTTTATTTGAAAAAAATCCCCCAAATTTGGCAAGAAAATTCTTGGAAATATTCTCAAAAAATTTGTAAAAATATTCTAAAAAATCCGAAAAATACCTGAAGTGATTCCATATATATCAGTAAAACTTCTAATATTTTCTTTAAGAACATTCACAAAAAAATCAACCAAAATCCAGGAAATTTTGCTGGATTGTGGTTGAGCTTTTGTGAATGTTCTTCAGAAACATTTTTAACATTTTTTTTCCACCAAAAAATGTTCAAAGATTTCCCAAAAATGTTGAAAATGTGGACATCAGAAGTTTCACTGTGAATATATATATATATTTTTTATTTTTTTTCCCCACATTTTCAAACTTTAAAACAGGTCAATGTTGACCCGCAGAATGACACGAGGGTTAAGGAACTGAATCGTTGATTGTCTTGTCCTACATTTCACATGTTCATTTTCTCGCATTTTGGAGCCAGCGTAACAAGATGCACACAAATATACTTCAAAAAAGTATGGGGTCACTTAGAAATGTCATTATTTTTGAAAGAAAAGCAGTTTTTTTCAATGAAGATAACATTAAATGAATCATAAATCCAGTCTAGACATTGCTAATGTGGTAAATGACTATTCTAGCTGGAAATTTTTAATGGAATATCTCCATAGGGGTACAGAGGAACATTTCCAGCAACCATCACTCCTGTGTTCTAATGCTACATTGTGTTAGCTAATGGTGTTGAAAGGATCATTGATGATTAGAAAACCCTTGTGCAGTTATGTTAGCACATGAATAAAAGTGTGAGTTTTCATGGAAAACATGAAATTGTCTGGATAACCCCAAACTTTTGAACGGTAGCGTATTTCCATAAATCCTCCATCAATCAGATAGAAGAGCTTTAGCTGAGATTTTTGACCAGTTAAAGCTGTTTTATCGGATTTTAACCCCTTCATGCCGATCGTCGCAAATTCACAATATACCACTTTCATCCAGACTGCAGCCGAGATAGCATGTGCATGCCCCCAATGCCAGATTGTGAATATTCAATACGTACCTCGTAAACTTTGCAGGCACTGGTTTCTCATAGGACCGGTCAGAGTGAGACCTAATTATTATATATCTGTTATTACTATTATATATCTGTTCTATGTGTAATAGATAAATTAACAATCTCCGCTTCATTTAGCATCAGCTGGAAAGCAAAAAGACAAATAATTATTTTTCTTTATAAAATTGAAAATACATTCAGGTGTCAAGGGGTTAAATTTAAAAATGCAATTTGGATATTGCATTTGGCAATATTGTAATTTTTATTAAGTGTTCAGCCCTAGTGTGGATGACGTATTAAAAAGGCAACAATGACAGGTTAAGAAATATAATGTACATTAATTGCTAATTATTTGCCATGAAAGCTTGAAATTAATCAAGTAATCATGCATGAATTGTAGTGAAGTAAAAGTATCAAGATGTACTCAAGTTCTGCACATGAGTAAATGTACTTAGCTAGCTGCTACAGGGACTTGAACTAATGTTGCCTCGGAAATAGAAGGAAATAATGACGGCCAACATTACGTCCAATGATGATGATTTGTATAGTGGGATTGGACAATATTTCGGGCCAAACTGAGATAACGAGACTGCCCGGCCCAAAAAAAAAGGTCGCCACTTGGATTTAACTAAGCAAATAGGTAAGAACCTCCCATTGGATAATTACTGCAGTGATGAATATGCTTCAGCTGGTAACAACTTATTTAATCCTAGCTGATGCAGTGAGGAGCTTCTCATTTCTGAAATAACCATGTTGGAAGACATATCCTGTGGTCATGGAAAGGATGTTAATCTGTTTCAGAAGGGTCAAATTATTGGTCTGCATCAAGCAAAGAAAACAACTAAGGAGATTACTGAAACTACTAAGATGAGGTTAAGAACCGTCCAATGCATTATTAAAACCTGAAGGATAGTGGAGAACCATCATCTTGGAGGAAGAAATGTGGTCGGTCATGTGGATGAGTCCAGATTTACCCTGTTCCAAAGTGATGGGGGCATCAGTGTAAGAAGAGAGGCAGATGAAGTGATGCCCTCATCATGTCTAGTGTCTACCAGCCTGTGGGGGTTAGAGTTATGATCTGGGGTTGGTCAGGTTCAGCAATGTTATGTTCCCAAAGAATGAGGTCAGCTGACTACCTGAGTATACTGAATGACCAATGGAGTTTTTCTTCCCCGATGACATGGACATGTTCCAAGATGACGATGCCAGGATTCATGGGGCTCACATTATGAATGAGTGGATCAGGGAGCAGGACATGGATTGACCTCCACAGAGTCCACACCTCAGCCTCATTGAGAATCTTTGGGATGTTCTGGAGGAGACTTTGCGCAGCGGTCCAACTCTCCCATCATCAATATAAGATCTTTGTGAAAAATTAATGCATCTCTTGACAGAAATAAACACTGTGACATTATAAAAGCTGATCAAAACGATGTCACAGTTAATGAATGCCATACTCAAAGCTACAGACAGTCAAACAAAATAGTAGAGTTTGCGACTCTTTTTTTTTTTGGCTGGTCAGTGTGTTTTACTATCAGGTGTAAATGCAAAGACCAGTTGATTGATTATCACTATGCAGATACCAATGACATATAAATACCAGGTGAAAAAGGTCCAAAAATTACTAAGAAAATGAAATAATTTCTTGGAAGCCTCGCTCCTGTTTACATTAGTTTACTTATCATGAGTAATAACAGTAATGATCACAACAATATGTTAAGAATGACATGAAAAATAATGGCTGAGGTTAAACTGTCAGCTCCACACATGAGCAGACTTTAATTAAACTCTGGAGGAGAATTCTTCCATTTACAGGCGAGTTAACTTTCTTCTGAAGTTAGAAAAAATCCATTTCCAAAGTGGGTTCAAGCCTTAAACCTGGATCACAGTCCCGACTGCGACAGAAACATGTCCGAATGTCCTCCGTTTGTGTTCATCACTGCAGCAGTGTCTGTTTGACTACTCTCCCTTCTTTGTCGATGGCAAAGTTGTAATTCTTTGGATTGTCCAGAGCTTCTTCGATTCGCTGATCCAGGTTCTCCAAGGTGATGAAGTTTTTTATATCCTCCTGCAAGAAGAAGAAAGTAAACATTTTTCCTCTTTTTAAATTACACACTGTATAACACAGGGCTTCAAAAAATTAAAAAAATTCTGGCTGGAAAATATCTTAAACAGACCAAAATGAAAAACTGAGAATTGATCCTACCTGCAGCTGCAAAATCTCCTTCTCCTTCTCTTTGAGTAATTCCTGCTGCTGCTGTTCTCGCTGCATTATAACTTCCATCTTCTTCCGCTGAGCTTCTTCCGCCTCCTGCTGGACCCTCAGGACTCTGAAACATACCGGCTGAGACGTCAAAAATCACCAAACACATCGATACAAGACACTAAAATACAACTCTGAGGGTAAAAGTCGTCTTCATCTCTTGAGTTTTTGCTCCTCCTCACCTGAGTTTCAGCAAACGGAGGTTCTCCTGGTCGTTCCATGCCATCAGGGCTTGATGCTCCTCAGCCTCCTGCCTCGCTCTTTCCTCGGCCCGGGAGCCCGTCTCCTCCTCGTACCTCTTTCGCAGCACCTCCTCCTTAAACTCCAGACTGATGAACACAAAAAGAGGAGCCCAGTGAATTCACATATTTCAAACCAGACTGAATATGAACTCCAAACAGACTTGAAAAAGGACGTCTTTCTGTGGAATCTGTGGATGCTTTTTACTGGGTCATTCCTTCTGATATCACCAAATTCTTTCTGCTCAGTCATCTCCAAATTGCCTGAAATTTTCACAGCATAAAATACAGATATTTATAAAGATATTTGTGAAGTTTTAGCTTAATATATCAAATACTTTCAGAGCTAACTTTCATTTTATTAACTGCCTGTCGACTTAACTTTCAGTCCATTTTTTCACACTTAAATTTGAGTATGTTTCAATGACAATATCTCCCAAACTATTAAAGCTAAAAGCCTAAAATTTTCAGTTATTTCTCATCATGTCACTGATTAAAAATCTGTGATATCTGGTAAATAAAATAAGTCAAATTTTCAAGCCCATAATAAGACAATAAAATTAAAAATGAAGATTACAGAATTAAAGTGAGTTTTAAAAGTATTTATTACAATTTTCCAGATGCCAAGTTTTAATATTTAAATCGGTTATTTGACTAAATGTTCAAACTCAATGTATTTTTATTAAGGAAAAAATATTTTTTTTTTAAAAGTAAAATTGAGTCAACTGTGTTATCAAAATTGTTACTGTTGAATATTTTGTTGTGTGAATGAAGTAATTAATCAGCTTTTTTTTAATTTGCAGAAGAAATCAAACCAAATTGATTATTTAACAATCAAAATGATTAAATATCAGTGTTCATTTAAAATATATACTTTTTAAACACTTATAGACATAAAAAGTACATTTTGACATGTTTTAAAGTAGACATTTTTAGCACATTATAGTTCAGGAGACCCTGACTTCTGCAGGATACAGATTTAACCAGAACACCGGATGACCTGTTACCGTCCGTGACACCTCAAACCGGGGATGTTAACGTACCGGAGCGCCCTCATGATCAGCTGGTACTCGGAGTATCTCTCCTTCAGGACCACCATCTCCACCGGATCCACCGGGGGAGGCGTTTTTATCCGGCCCTCCTTGGACTTGGCCACCGGGTCGTTACGGGACTTTCTGCCCCGGACAGCCTCCACGAGCACGGCGCTCCTGGGAGCGAGCAGCCGGGCTGCCTGGACGCTCCTCCCGCCGATAACCTGGAACATGTCGGCGTCGAAATGAGGTAACAGGTGCGGATTCTCAGTTGCTAAATGTAACGGTTATGTAGATAATTAGGGTGTAAAGCCCGCAGTTTAAGTTAACATTGAGACAGAAACGTTATCGATATAAGACGGCGGCCATTTTTGTGCCCTCTGACCGGCGGAAGTAATTAGCATAAGCAAAGACAGCCGTTACTCCATCTACCGCCCTCTGTAGGTGAGGAAGAAATTACTTTTACAGGTATATTTACTCTTCATTAATGTCTTAAAAGCAGGGTTTCCATCTTCAAAGAGTCTAATACACTAGTAATGTTGGAATTTAACGCTGACATCCAGTCATCAAACAATATATAACAAGGAAGTTAGATAAAAGTTATGCTAACATCAGTTAGCGAGAAAGCTAACTAGCTTAGCAGCGGTTCAGCGGCGTTTCCTGTAATGCAAATGTGAAGCTAAGTTGGTGAATATTTTCTATTCTATGGAAAATTAATTTTGTATTATTTTATTAATTTGTGGTACCCAGTGATGGCGAGATGAAGCTTCATGAAGCATTGAGGCTTTCCATCCAATTGTTTCACTCATGGTTCGAAGCTTCATGGTGCTTCATTTGCTCTACTGCGCCATCAACTGGACAAATAAAAGTAAAACAGGCAAAGTGCCTATAATGACACTAGCTTTGCTATGTGAAGCTGTGAATTGTGCTTAACTGATAATGCCAACAAACAAGTAATATACTTAATATAGTGTCTGCTTTTCCTGATAGCAGGGACAGAGGGGGAAATGGAAACAAATTGGGGAGAGATTTGAGATTTGTAGCTTGATTGCTTGATTGATGTCAGGTTCGGGCTTTCTGTAAAGTGCTTAGATACTTTTAATTGTAATAAGGGCTATATAAATGAATTTTATTGTGCTTTTGCTACTTGTTGTTTTGTGACTGTGCGTGTGGTACCAGTGACAACCTGTAAAACAAAAGTAGGGACAACATTTTATTTGTTTTTATTCAAAAATATAAATTTTTCCACAGTGCTGGGATCCAGGCGGCTTCTTTTTTTGGACAATATTTCTCTAGCTCCTTGGAACACAACAGACACTTCACCTTTTAAAATACCAGAAAAAAAATTAGAACAAGTGGTGTGTGGTGTTGTCGCAGTTATTCATATTACACTTCACTTGTTATGTGCCTACTTTATTAGGAGAAATCAGGTCAAAGTGTTCCTACTGCTGTTCTTACCTTGGCAGAGGCAGCATCTTTCTCCAGTTTAATCTTATTCTTAATATTATAAAAGTAATTGGTTAGTGATTTTAAAAAGTGACAATGGATGGGATTTCTCAACAACTACACTTGGATGTTTGTTTGCACTCATGCAGTAGATTGAATACCTGTCATATCAGAGCACTTCATTACTCTGATGCAAAAACCAACAAATAAAATCCACCACAACCATAAAAACGTCTAGATCTTTGATTTATATGATTAAACACAATGATGTAATAAATCCACCTTGACCTCCTGTAGGTTCAAGATACTATAAAGCTGAGATGGAAAAACACTAGAATGCCTTACTAGTATAAAATTAGGCTACTGTTTTAAGGGAAAAAAAATATTCAAACAAGTAAAATGACATTAAGATAGATAGGTATATCAGGGCCGGTAGAGTTGATTTCACAGCAGATACTTTGATATGTCAGCAGGAGAAGCACAGGTAGAATGAATAACTTTATGGCTCAGATTAATTTAAATTATCATGCACAATACCAAAAAACACAAAACTGAATGTGATGCATATTGATAGTGTTAAGTACACCTGATTTTCATGATGTGACACAATAACCATTTCAGTCCACTTCACAAACTAATGTCTCTCGAGTTGTGCTGCTGATTTCTTTTTCCACCTCAAACTGATTTTTTTAAAAAAAACTAAATTAAGGCAGCATAATATTTCTAAGTCTTGCAGTGAAAAATGATTGCTCTTTTAGTTCAGGTAATGAAGTATGTGAAAAATCCATTTGTAGATTCTGTATTTAATGGGATAAACCGTGTTATTCAGTATGTGGCACCACATTTAGATTATTTTTTAAATGCGTTTTGTGTCTTTCCTCAGGGTTCAGTGGGACGCCTGGTGTCAATGTGGTGATTGATGATCCTGCTAAACCAACCTATCAACACAGTGCAGCTGCAGCCAGCTTGCCAGGAGCAGGGAATGATGGGAAATGGTGCAGTGCCGCCGTGTGTCGGTCATGTGACTTTGAGAGCAGTAAGTAAGCGTAAACTTAATGTGTTCTGAAATGACAAAATGCCTTTTTTCACTGATGTTAGGTTTTATTTTAGCAGGCAAATGTTTAATCAAAAATCACATAAGGTCTAAACAGTCTCAGATTGATTCTCTTATGCCACAAATGGAGTTGTTTTCTTTTCCTTTCCTCATTATTATTAATTACCACAATAATTCCTATATTTCCTAATTTCTTTTAACAAGCAGGATAACAGTAAAGCAAACAATAAAAACAAACATTACCTGGCAAATCCAGTAATCAAATACACATTGCTTTGATGTACTTTAGTTGTGTTTGCTTCATAAAGTACTAATTTTCCCTTCTTATTTCATGTAAAACTTTGTTCCCTCTTAACCTAATTATAATTGTAAATTGCTCCGAGATATTTCCCCTTCTATTTCTTTCCAGTCATGGATACATGAACTTGGTTTTGCAAACGATAAATCATAATCCTTAAAATTTTAATTCAATACATCATCCTTATACACTGTTGGTGTAATAGTATTTCATATCCCAGAATGTCTTTAATATTGGACAAAAACTAAAAAAATGACTAATTAAAGCATGATTAGCTCCGTGAATCGGAGGGAAATCATGGAATTTTTTACTCACTGTCCCTAGAGTAAACTCACACAAAGTAAGTGCTCATAAAACAGCCTAAAATGTATAATTTTTGGCTTGTTTTGTGTTTTTAAAATAAATTTTGTACAGTAGTAGGCTTCATTCAACAACTCATTTACCCTCTGTGCTAACAAATATTTAAAGCACACTTGCAGCTAAAATGAGGCTAGAGTTGATGCCTGTTTTTATTCTTAGGATATGTGTTGTGCAGTCAGGGTCTACATGTAGATATTTGTTGGTATTTGGAATAATTACATTCATTAACACCTTGATAAGATATGTAATTAGTCACTTACTACTTGGTCTAAAACTTGGCAATATGTAGCTTGTTTTTTTGCACTGCTAATATCCTAAATATCCTTAAAGGTGTCAAATCAAAACACAAGATCTGAAGCATGTTGCAGGTCAGTTATATGTTTATTCAGCTTGTTGCCGGCTGTTACAGGAACACCAAGCGTAATGGTGCAGACTTTGTATTAGTTTCACAGATGCAAAGCACCATTTAGATCTAGGATCAGCAGACAGACAACAAGAAGCGCCTGCAGTTTGTTTCGGTTTCGCTGTTTAGCTTTAAATGAACTTACAGAACAAAAAAAAACAAAAACTAAATCTAGCGCAGGCAGGCTGAGAGACACACTGCATGATTATAAGGAGAAACCAGTAACAATTAATCTTCCACTGCATTTACATTCCCAGAAGAAAAGATGGATTTATTGGAAATTTAAATGACCAAATAGCCACACTTACTCTGATTTCAAACCAAAGCTTGCAGTTTTGGTGTAAATGCAGAGGAAGACTAACTAAAAAGGACAAAAATGTGTTCCTAATATAATGAAAAGAAAATTTTAAGGTTACTGGTTCACTGACTGCTACTACAGAACCAGGAGTGCAGGACATTGCATAACTCATTGGTCGAGTTCCTGGAGAAAAACAGGTTTCTTGCATCACTTCAAACACAGATAAAACCCAAGCATTAAGAG
The DNA here is from genome assembly GCF_022539595.1 of Amphiprion ocellaris. Lineage (NCBI taxonomy): Eukaryota > Metazoa > Chordata > Actinopteri > Pomacentridae > Amphiprion > Amphiprion ocellaris. The sequence goes on along the minus strand of NC_072785.1, from coordinate 26,878,969 downwards.
GTCAAAGGATTTAGTTTTTTATCCTCCTCCACAAACAACTGGTCAAATGTTTGCACAAGGAGGGTTCAGGAAAAGTCAAATGTTAACTCCGCTGCTTGGACCTTAACATGCGTGACGCGCAGGAACTCAGCCAAAACAATGCTGCTGTCCGACGTAGCTATGTAACTAATGCAGTGCAGCCACTCTGCGCTTCACGGTTCGCCGTCTTCTTGATGTGTGGTGTCAGAATGTGTGTAGAAGAAGGGGGACTTCTGGTGGACCTCTTGTTTAGCACAAGGGCGCTGCTGTCTTGAGAAAGATGAGCTTCGGTTTGCAGTTTTGGTTTTGGGAGGAGGAAAGAACTTTGAAGGGGGAAAAGATGAAGAATGTAAAAGAAATGAGGGAGGGAAGAGAGGGGGGATGTTATGGAGGGATGCTTGGGATGTTCAGGGCATATGGGGGAGGAGGGATGAAGAATTCAGGTTTATGCCAAGTTGGTGGCATTTAGGTTTTAATTTAGGGCTGGAAGAGAAGGGTAAGCCAGCCGAATCTCCTCCCCCTCCAGAAGTTTCCTGAAGAGAAAAGGAAAACAGATTCTCCTTGAGATTACTTCTTTGCATATGTACTCAGAACAGACTAGATCAAGATCATAAATGTTTAAATGAGCTGATTGTGTAGGTCATGTCTCACCTGTACGCCGCGATTTCAATGTCGAGGGCCATCTTCACATTGAGAAGGTCTTGATATTCTCTCAGATAGCGTGCCATCTCCTGCTTGGCTTCGGTGATGTCCCGCTCCAGTTCACTTATCCTCATCTATAAATGCAAAAAAATCTGTATCAGGAGTTACGATTTGCCTCACATTGATTGGAAACTGGGTGTGTTTGTAGCTTTTCTGTCTGTAACCTTGCAGGTTTTCACCTCTGCTGTGAGTCTGCCAGCATTTCCCGCTGAGCACTAGCTGCTGCAAAAAATATTTTTACATCTTCTACATGTTGTAGAGGAAAGAAGCATCATTCCCTCTTTCTGGTTCTTTACTTTAAGACCATTTTTCTTTATTCTGAAGGTTAGTGGTTGCTGTAACAGTCTATACCCTGTCGTTCTTCCTGTCCCTCTTCCTAAGCACTGTCTCAGTAGAAAAGCTCTAAAAATAAGAAGGCTGTCACCTGAAAACAGATGAAAACAGAGCCATGTGTCTGTACACACTCTCCTATCCAAGCAGCAAGTTTTCTTTTTATAGCACCTTATCATTCACAGAGGCTATTCAGAAAAGCTTAATCATCTCTTCTGAAGCTCTAGACACAGATTTGAACAAACTAAATGAAATAAAGTAAAGCATGTCATCAAAATTTAAGCATTAATTGAATTAAAAACAGTGCAGACAGGTTGAATAAAATGCACACAGATTTATAGAGTATTAAAACTGACTGACTAAAACAGCTATAAAAGACAAGGGTAAACTGCAAACCTATTTGGACCAGAATCCAAACATACTTCACCCACCTGGTACTTTGTCACCTCCTTTGCCTGCGTCTCCTCCAGATCCTCCAGCTGCTTATTCAGGGAGTCGATGACGTTCCGGAGAGCCTCTATCTCTGTTGACCGGGACTGAAGCAGCCTCCGGTACTCCATGGTCTCCTCCCGGATGGCGTGCACGGCCTCGTTGTTTTTGCTGGCCATCTCCGCCACGCTCGCGAACTTGCTCTGGTACCAGTCCTCGGCGGCCTGCATGTTCTTGTTGGCCAGCCGCTCGTACTGCGCCCGGATGTCTCGCAGGGCGGTGGAGAGGTCGGGCCGGGACACCTCCACGTCCACGCTGATGTTGGCCATCTGCAGCTGGGCCTGCAGCTCCGCTTGCTCCTCGGCAAAGACCTTCTTCAGGAACACCATCTCGTCGCACAGAGACACCACCGTGGCCTCCGCGTCACAGTTGTAGACCACGGCCCTGCTCGCCTCGTCTCTGGCCCTCTGCAGAGCCTCCTCGGCATCCATCCGCCGCCTCGCCTCCTCCTCGCAGCGCTCCTTCAGCTGCTCGTACACGTCACGCAGGTAGTCCCTCTCCGCCTCCATTCGCATCTTCTCCCCGTTCTCCGAGTCGATCATGGCCCTCAAACTCCTCGCCTCCCCATCGTAGAGCGCCTGCAGACGGGACGGATCGTTCTGCCGCCTCTTTAACGCATCCAGCTCGGCCAGCAGGGCTCGGTTCTGCAGCTCCAGGTGTCTCACCTTGTCGATGTAGGTGGCGAAGCGGTCGTTCAGGTCCACCAGCTGTGCCCTCTCCTGGGAGCGCAGGCCCAGCAGCTCTGTGTTGAGGGAGCTGGCCTGAGCCAAGTCCATCCTCTGGGAACCATCCGGCAGCGAAGAGGAGGCCATCCTGAGATTCCTCTTCCCGGGCGGAGGAGCTCGGGAAGAAGAGTAGCGAGAGGAAGACATGGAGGATTTGGTGGTGGTTCGGGAGCCTTTGTAGCTGTCCCAAGGGCGGCGGTAGGAGAAGAAGGAATCGTAGCTCATGATGAATTTTTTGTGGTGGATTTTTTTGTTTTGTTTGTTTAGGAAAATGTATGTTTCAGTTTCAGAAGGTTTTCTTACGTCCCCCTTGTTCTGCACACCATCGGTGAGGATGAGTGAGCGTTTTTGCACTGCACCAGTTCAGTGATGCTGCAGATCCCCGGCTTTTATAGAGTGAGGCTGCCCCCCCCTCCTCCAGCACAGAGGAACATCAGTGCTGTCAGCATTCAGCAGGCCAATCGCAGGCTGCTGCAGTGAAGGGAGAGCTGGTTGGTTTTCAGACTCACTCTCAGCTTAGACAGGCAGAGGAGATGTGGTAGAGCAGCTTTTCATTTATCCTACCCCTGAAAAGGCATTAAAATCTACTATTCTCATCAATCTGTGCAGTTCTGAAGGCACATTTTACTCCACTCTGTCTTCAATGCAAGCTTGGATGCCTTTCTTAAGCAATGCAAAAATATGCATTAACTGAGAGAGAATTTTTTTAAAAATCCTGTGAAAATGACTTGAAACAAAGTCTTTACCCCGACCCAGTGATAGAAAATCAATATGTAGTGCATAAAGCAAGAGTGAGGGAGGCATTCACTTCAACAGTGAGGCACTTAAAGGTTTTAATGCTCTAAGAGGCAATAAATTAATTGTCTACTATTTTATGAAAGATAATTCAGCCCCATATTAATCCTCATACAACAGCGAGCAACACATTTCCTTTTCTGACTTGTTGTTTACCCCAGGAGTATTTTTCAAAACTATTTCCTTCTTAAAGCACTTTTTCTTTTAGGTTCTCTCTTTGTTGCTGCCTGCGTTGACGTGAAATGCAATTTGTTCGATGTTCACATTTTGTATCGCAGTGCCCTATATACTGCCAGTGCATCCAGAGCATCTTTAAACATGTCGGTTTGATCTAATGAGGTTGCAAACTGATGAGTCACCGATGTTCTTCAGCCATCCTGCCTCTTGACAGTGTGTGTGGGAGAGGCCACTGAAGAAGAAGAAAGTGCTATCTGTATCTGCTGACACTCGCAAACTCACCTCGAGATGAGTCAGAGCGTAAATCTGTGTTTGTTGGGAAAAAAAGAGGCATCAAGCTAATCCAGAAAAAGGTTACTATTCCTGCTCAAGGACACATGTTTGGTGACGGATACGGTCACACTGGTGGTCAGGATGCTGCCGCTCTGCAAGAGATTTGACCCCTGACATTCAGCAGACAACTTAAAGGGAAAATAATTAGTAGTTGTAATTAGCAGCTCATGATAAATGCCGAGCATATCGAGGTACAGAGGCTTCATTTGCGCTGAATCGAGTAAGAAAATACAAGATATAGGAAACAAAAACATTAAAATGCAAAGTTAATAATTAATTTAAAGCATTTAAGATTTAAAAACAAACCAACTAAAACAAGAACAGCTGGGTGTCAAGTACGATTACATTGAAAGCCTGAATTGTCCTTAAAGATGAAAAGAAGTCCAGCTTTAGATTGTTCTGCATGATATTCTGGGTTGCAGGAACAAAATGAGTAAAACTGGACACCATCCATCACCATCAGCTGCTGAAATCCCTGCTCTAACTCAGGGAATTCACTCACAGTAAAAACAGCCGACGTATCACCCTGATAAAAGCAAAACAGCCTTAAAACATTCAGGATATGAAGCTCCATGTTTAATTCACTTTGGAGTAACGAGGCGTGTTTTACTGGGAAAGAGTCGTGAAAAGAAAAACTCCATCTCCTGCACTCTTATGTAACTCTCCGTGTCTCTGCTGCCAGTATTTTCAAGCATCACTATTTCAGCTACAGAGGCTAAACTGTTGTTTCCAAGCAGAATAATGTCAGTAGGCGACACCATCCTGGCTCCGTTATTGAGTTTTCCTTTCCAAACTGCAGTCCTGACACCGTGAAAATAAAAAAATAGAACTTCTTTAGCATGTCTGACCTAATTAGAAGCAGTTGGCTGCCTTAGATTGCAAAAAAAGTGACATTTTCGTGTAGCGCTGTAGTTCTTTGTAGCTGCCAATAGAGGTCGATGAAGCTCATTGATTGCCTTATAGTTAAAAGGGAGGGTTTACACAAAGAGATGATTAAGCTTTTCTTTTATAGCTGCGGTAATTAATCAATTTATTTGAGGAAAAACCAATAGGGAGTGCTGCACTGGGTCAAGAACAATAGTGTTGGGGAGAATGAAGGAAATACAAAATCAGGTCTTCAAGGATAAATCCATTAGTTAGTAAAGACTTCTATCCCACTTCTTATTAATGGAAGTCCTTATTGATACTGCCTTGGACGCTTTTTGGACTGTCGATCAATGACTTCCATTAATAAGAAGTAGGAGAGTGATTAATTTGTCACTTTACTAATCGATTTATTTCTTTGTTTATTTAACTATGTGAAACATGTAGCTGAATCTAATTTGCATTCTTCACCTCTGGTTAGTGTGGCAGCTGGAGTAGTTTCAGATATTATTCTTGACTTTAAATTGGACTTAAACTCACAGCAATCTACAGATCTAACTGCAAAAGGTTTTGTTTAGAGCTTAGTGTGTCTTTGCATAGAAAGAAGAAGCTGTCAGCATGAATTATCATAGAGAAAATATACTTATGAAGCAGAAGACATCAGATTTTAAAGTGTTTTTTAACTACTTGAGTCTGAAGTTGAAGCTCAATAAATCTTTTCTACGCGTCCCAGTTGGAAAATGCGCAAGTGTAAATAATTAAATGAATGGTGGCTGTACTGTTTTTAGCTGCTTCTGTTTCTGGGTTAATGTTATTAGTAGCACCTGAGCATTTTCCTATTATGACAAGTCACAATTTACGCTCCATTAAAGGCCTTTTGTGTCTTTAGGCTTCTATGAACGAGGATAAGGTCTTTATTTATTGTTGCTTGACATTTAAATGGATTGCTCAGACAATAGCACAATAAGAATCGGATTCCTTTCTTCTACCTGGAGTGTGATCAGAGAGTTTTGGTGCCCCATTGTGTCCAGAAATGAACTATTTCACTCTTAATAGCTGCACCTTATCCCTTCAACATGCAAATATGTAGACTTTGACTCTGACTTGCACTATAAAGAAGAAAATCTGGCAGCAAGGGTTTTGCAAGAAATAGTATGTTAGAAACTGTGGAATAGTTTAACATTCAAACATCTGTAAAAAATGTAAAATAACAGCAAATATCTGTAAAACAGGGATATTTGTGGTGGGTTTCAATACAGTAAAACAGTGTAAATTTACTGTGACACAAAGAGGAAGATATTATTTGTAAAAAAATACAGATTTCTGATGACGTTATGTACTTTTTGGCATTTTTTTTTACAGTAAACATGCAAATTTATACTGTACTCTGTGATTTTATTATATATTATTTCCGATTTAACAAACCAAACCATTATAGTAAACATGTAAATTTATACTATTCTCTCATATATTTAGATATTATCTATAATTTAACAAACCAGTGGAAAACTGTAAAATAACAGATAAATAATTGTATTGTATCAGTGAAATAATTATATATTTGTTGGTTTAAATGCACTAAAACACAGTGTAATTTTGTGGTCAAATGTTATTGAAGAACGAATTACTTGTTTACAGTTTTGACGTATTTTTTGTTTGTTTGTTGTTTTTTTTTACGGTTAACATCTAAATGACTACCTTTTCTTTTTTATTTGACTCGTCACCGTCTTTAATTTAACACAACAGGAAAAAAAACCTTAAAATAACATTAAACTGATCGAAGAAAATACTGTTAGAAACTGTTGAAAAACATTTTTTTTAAGTGTAGGAAGGTTGTTCACCTGTTGTCAGTCCCAGATAGGTGAGCTTATTCACATAAGGTCAAGTAATGATAGCTGACTTGGATAAATATCATAAATCATGAAAATATTGTTTGCTTGGGATTTATTTCTACACTGTTATTTTAGATAAACAGGTGCTTTGTTTAGTGAAGATATTTGAGTAGATTTTACTCAGTGATGTAGCCATTGAAGGCTTTGAACACTAGGTGGCACATGTGCACTGCTTGTCAGTGTGATACTGTAGCTGGTTTCACAGGAAACATTTTTTTCTCCATTATGTTTGACATAATATTCAGACTAAAAGGACATTAGGTCACATTATCATCCATGCTGCTGCAGAGTCTCCCTTCAGCTACCATCTCCAAGTGATTAATTCCTAGATCACACTATTAAAAGTCAGCTGTAGCCTCATATAGTCAAAGAAAAATGCAAATTTCATGTTTATTCAGAGGTCATTTACAGTGAATATATTTCCCAGTGGTACATAAAGTAAAAATAAGTACATAAAACATTTCTATTGACAGATAAAGACTTTGGAATGTCAGGCTTTTCATTGCTAAAATCATTTGTACATGTACAAGAATTGCAGGTGCACATTTCCACATGAATAAAACAAATCAATCCATGTTGGGTTTTTTTGTTTTTGAACTCGTGACAGAGAATTAAAAGAGCTCAGAGCAACTCGAAGAGCATGTAGAAGAACTGCATGTCAGATCTACCTTCCACTGTTGTACATTCAGTCGAAGTCTGTAAAATGCTATGCACATAAAATCACATGAAGAATAGAAGACATCCAACATAAAAACCATACAGAAATTTACCTTTAGGCTAAGTTTCAATACAAAAAGTGTATTCCTTTGGTAGAAAACTTTATCTCAGGAAAAAAAAAAGAAAACATGTGCTGGATATAAAGATCTTGCATCTTGCATGGCCTGTCAGACTTGTTCCATCCACTGGGCCGATGGACTGTGGGACTAAAACATTCACCTCATATCATCAGTGCTGCATATTCATTTATGTTGTCATGAAGCCAGAGCTGACATGCACTGGGGCTGCTTTTTCTAGAAAACACAGCAACTTCTGATTACAGCATGAAGGTGGTCATTCACAGGTCGATCTGTTTACAGTACTTTGGTTCATTTTTGTTTGATCACCAAGTCCTTAAGAGTGCTGGGGAGGAATATTTGCGCGCAATGCGTCCAAGTGTAAACTATGTGCCCATAGAGTTACAGTATAGACATTAGAAACGAAGCAGTGACACACAGAGGAAAAAAAACAATCTTTCCAGACTTGTCTTGTGCATGAAATGGGGCAACATTACTGCCATACACACTAGTAATTTCAGACAGTGCAACTCAAACTTCATTCACGTCCTCGTTTAGAAGATCTTCAGCCTTTTGCCAATCGCCCTGCCGCCCTTTGCCACTCTCTGGCTCGGCTGGTCCTTAGAAAGCGGGCAGTACTTGATGGTGTGCGCATTGTCGCCGTTGGCACTGCAGAGGGGGCAGGTGTATGCCCGCAGGATGGGGCACAGCACCTTGCCGTCCGTCGTCTTCAGGATGTGGGTGCCGTAAACTTCCTCCGGTGCGCCGTTATTCCGACAGAAGACGCACACTTTGGGCTCCGGCTTGCACCTCTGAGTCTGTTTGCGCCTTCGCTCCATGGAGAGCAGGTCGAGGCCGGCGAAGCTTCCCCTGTAGGAGGGAGAATCTCTGTCTCCCAGCTGGGAATCGCCGGCAAGGTGCTCGTACGGCCTCAGGAGCGAGATGTGCTCCTTGAGATCGTAAATGGAGATCGGAGGGGAGCCCGGAGCCGCGCAGCAGCAGTCCAAGTGTCCGTCGCCGTCCCTGCCGTGCCCAATTACGCAAGAGCAAACCGGGGAGTCGTCCTCCAGCCCCAGGGTCGCTTTGAGGGACTCGGTGATGGAGTTGGGGCTGCAGGACGGGTTGTTGGGCTTGTTTTTGGC